>NW_009716240.1:0-76201 GCF_000703405.1 Apaloderma vittatum
TTCTGTGATTCTATATAGCTCTTGCCGCATATATTATATCGGAAAATGTAAGAATGTTCACATTAAATTTACTGGGTTTTAATAGCAAACAGCTAAAAATAAAAAAAACCCACTTTTTATAATTACATTTGGGTCCAAAGCTGAGACAGAATTTAGTTCACAAGGTGCGTAGGAGTTGCCTTTTGTTTGGACTGTTCAGTTCAGTAGCATCGAACATATCAATGAACAATCTTACCCATAACAGAAAATTTCATTTTTTAAATTAAGAGTCTCGAATGATAAAATACATAATCGCTCAGTAATATTGACCTCTTGAATGTTGTCTTCTATTGTACAGAAGACCCTTTTGAGGACTTCTTTGGGGGCAGGCGAGGTCCAAGAGGAAGCAGAAACAGAGGTGGTGGATCATTTTTCTCTGCCTTCAGTGGATTTCCTGCTTTTGGAAGTGGTTTTTCTTCATTTGACACAGGTAAATATCACATCATCTAGCAGAGAATGCAGTTTTGGTTCATAAAAGGTCTCAGTATAATAACCTGATAAATACTTTTTAAAAAGTTGCCTTCGTTCAAGAAATTCTGAGGCCACTTTTTTAAAGTTAAGCATGCTTTTTAGTGGTGGAAGGTATGATGGCTTTTATTTAAGGTCCTGAAAATACACTGGAAAAATGTATGCGGAACACCCACGGTATCACCAGTCCTGGGGCATTTGAATGCTGGTGTCTCACTCTCAGAAGTTGCTGAGAGTGGCTGATGGTTGGCATCCTTTGAAGTGGTAGGTTTTGGGTGTTAGTTGAGATGTTAGTGATACAAAACTTGTTCTGTTTGCTAACTCAGGGCATCCCAACATCTACATTACAGCAAAAAATCAGTTTCATTATAGTTACTAGCTTTACCTTGAGTGGGAATAGTGATATAGCGGTTGAGTTCATTAGACAGGTTTGAATGCCTTTTCTTCAGGGGAGGACACGATGCACAGTTTTGGGACAATGCTTTGCGCTTGGAATTTGAACTGTGAGTCCATACAGGAAAAATTGATGGGGCTGGAGCCATGTTTTTCTTCTCAGACTAGTACTGAATGCCATCTGGTCGCTGATGCTGTGTTGATGCAACCAACTAAGGGCATTCCGAAACTAGGATATAGCTGATGAGTGGGTGAAAAACTTGCATCCTGTGGTCATGCAAAAAAAAAATTCATTTTTAGTCAAATTCTCTTTCCCAACAGGTTTTACTTCATTTGGTTCACTGGGACACGGAGGTCTTACTTCGTTCTCCTCTACGTCGTTTGGCGGCAGTGGGATGGGTAACTTCAAATCAGTATCAACCTCAACTAAAATAGTTAATGGCAGAAAAATTACTACAAAGAGGTAAGTTATTATATAAATATGTTTGTATGAAACTCTACGTAGAGACATACATAGCTATAAATACATGTATATAAATATATACGTGCATAAAAGTAGTGGTGCATGTGTGTACATGTATTTTTACTTCTGCTGTTGTGGTTGTCACATTACGTGGATTTCTCTGAATGCTTACAAAAAATTCGGGAAGTTTTACTGGGTTCTCTGGCTCTTCTTGGCATTGTTAAGTTACTTAAAGCTGTAGTGTGTGAAAGTGAGGAAGATGGTGTTTTTGTGTAAACTCTTGATATTTGAGGAGGCTTCAGATGTGTAAGACGTGCTTTTGGAATGGCTCTGATGAAAAGTGGAGGTTGCAGGTTGGTTGTTGTTTGCAAGGGACCTGGCAAATGCAACTCTTCCAGGCCTTCAGAACGTCCTGTGCAGTGATGCACCTTTTGGTCTGGTTCTTGACTTCTGTCTGCCAAGTCAGCTTGAGTTTCTGGAAGGAAAAAGTGGTTTCTGTTGGTTGTGGTGCTTGTAACTGAGGATTGGGAGGACTTTTAATTCTGCAGACAACATGAAACATGAAAGAGTTTTCCCTGATGTCTGCTCTAGTTTGCTTTCCTTGGCAGCGTTTGAATGAAGTTTTTGTGTAAAAAGTAATTTTCTTTTATCTGTTAAGTGAAATAAGCAACTGAATCCTGCTTTGGAGAAAACTTCTGTTTGTTGGAATTTCAAGTACCATACACAGTGTACCTTCTTATTATTTTACACTTGTGATGGGGAAATCCCTGCATTTGGGAACCTCAGATGTTAGCTAGCTATAGAGTAACCTACGTGGAATATGATCAATGAGTTTTAGGAATATTGAAGAAGTAGTTAAATGTACTTTCAGTACTTAATAAAAATTTACAGAAGAACAAGGGAGAAGCAATTTATTTGTTTGGTAACTTGTGTCCCATACTTCAAAGTACAAGGTTCTTCTGTGTCCAGTTGTACTGGAGATATCCTGCCATCTCGACCACTTAAATGCAGCCTCTGTCTTCACATACTGGTGTGGTTGTGGTATTTTTCTGTGAGTGTAATCCAGAAACATCTGAAAACTGCCCACTTTTGAGGGAATTGTGCCAGATGAGAGAAACCAAAGAAAGGTTTTGTGTAAAAAAAGATAAGACACCATGTTTGTAGCAATTTCTTAAAAAATAGGCTTGATCAGGTATGCTGCTGTGATATCTTTTTGCTACCATATTTAGAAAGGGGAGTGGGAGGCAAGAAATGTGGTTAACCAGGTCTGGGAAGACACATTTACTGTCTTGGAGAAGTGCTGTTTGTAGAATGTCTGCCCCCCGGGTAGTTAAGTCTCAAGAAGATTCATATCCCAGCATACCCAGTGAAAATCTCCACTGAGTGGTGTTTCGCTTCAGATAAGAAGCTGTTCACTCTGTTCTTAATATGGGTGTATTCTCTTCAGTAAGTCTGATCTCCATAAAAATGTGTATTCAACCATGTGGTTGTCTCATTTGAATCATGAAGAGACAATTCCCAGGTAGTTAAAATCTAGGCATAAATTAGATTAGTTCTAAAAATAATGTAAGTGCTTCTTATTGTCCTGTTTCTAAAACAAATAGAAGGAAAAAAAAAAGCCCAAACCACAGAGCTCTGTAGTAATCTCTCCTTTCAGTCAGAGATGTTTAAATTTTGCAATGTTCATGCCGGTCATGAACTTGCTATACAGTACATCACCAGATTAATTGCTCTGATCGAATTAAAATGGATTAGAGACTGACATGTGTGCTTTACGTAATGCAAATTGTGATAGGGTCTAGAATATTACGCCTTTAACAAATGGATAGCTACTAAATGCAATGTCAAGATGGTATGGTTGATCTGTCAAAAGACTTTTAGTTCTAGAGAATAGCGTGCGGTGTCAGTAGAGCTGTGACAGAGTAGGAGATGATCCCTGTAACTGCAAACTCTACAAGCTAGAGGATTCAGACTTTGAGTAAACAATTTGCCTGCTCCAAATAAGCAGTATCAGTGGGGAAATGCAGACGGTTACTAGTTACAGCTTCTCTGCTGTGGAGTACAACAGCTTGCCAACTTGAGCCACATTAAGCAGGCAGTGCTCCGTTAGAGTTCGTTACCTAAAAACTTGGCTCTGGTGTGTATTTTCAAACTGCTTATGGCACTTTAACATGGCTAACTCTGTTTTTGTCCAACAGAATTGTTGAGAATGGGCAAGAGAGAGTAGAAGTTGAAGAAGATGGCCAGTTAAGGTCGCTAACAATAAATGGTAAGGAGCAGCTGCTACGCTTGGATAACAAGTAATTCAACGCACGCATTTAACAGAAATTTTAAGCTATAACAGCCACCATTTGAGGATTGACAGGAACATTTTTTGAAGATTTCAAACGAACTCAACTTTCTGTATATCCGTACTTAATCTTAAGTAGTATAAATAGCTCACCGAAGCTCGTATTTGTCATAGACTCTTGAGTTAATTGTTGGGACCACATCAATTGGACCATTTTTTGTTGTCCTTAAAATTGTTGTAAATTTCTGTATGCACTTTTCTTTTTATTATACATGATCAAAGTGAACCATGATCCTTCAGTAGTGCTAGGGCGAGATGTACACTAACACTAGCATGAATCTTTTTCCAATTTGAAATGTGAGCCAATTAGTAGTTTAAGTCTGCTGTGAAGTTAACATTTCCAGGATAACCTTTTTAATAATTTCAACTTTTTTTTTTTTTTAAATGTTTAGTAGTGAACAATGTTAATACATTTCTGGTAATGCATTTCTGGTTTAAATAAATTAAGAATGTTTTCTAGTTGTGCATGAATGCAGGCAACTTAGTAAGTTTTGACAAATGTTTAAATGTGTAATGTAAGCAAAAGGTAAACAAAAGTGAAGCCAGTGAGCTCAGTCTTTTGTCATTTGCTAAAAAAAAAAAAAATAATTCAAAATGAATAAATGCTGATGTTTGTGGTGCATTCTTTCATGAATGGCATTTGTAACCTTCCTGTGTCTGTGTGTGATTTGGGCAACTTGGGAAAACAGTGCTGCCTTTTTTTTTTTTTTTTCCTACCACCTTCTCCTTCAGTCTTAAGGATGAGGGCCTGTTCTTTGCAGATGTTTTCTTCGATTTGACTGAAAACATGATACTTAATTTCTTTTCTAAACCTGTATTTGAAGCACCTATTTGTAAGAAGCATTCAGAAGCCGACTCTCTTAACTCCATCTTTTGCCCTAGTACATATTTTTTTTGTTTAGGCCTAAAGTAATTAGCTCTGTTTAAAAATAGAAAAACTCTAGAAAACTTTTAAGTTCTGAGATTGCTTCAAAAAATAATCTGTAGCGAACATAAATATACAGGAAAATATTTAATAATTAAAAAAGGCTTTCTGAACTGTAAGATTTTTTTTGCTTATTTTGAGAACAAATATAATTGCTTTTAAGAAGATCTGTACAAAATTATTAGCACTAAAACATCTCTTATTTTTAGTCATCAACCAAAAATTAAAAGATCGATTAATGCCTTTTGCTAAATTAATGGAGTGTGAAGCCAACTATTAATATGTAGCTAAGACCAGATTTTCAAAGTTTGGTGAAAGATGACTTGTGGTTTCTCTGTGTCATAGAGAAAGCATGCAAATAACTATTGGCATATGTTGACACCTGCCAGGCTCTGGGTAATTTCATGCATAAATCATGGATGTGCAGTTTTTATCTGTGCACCAGCTTTGAACATCTGGCCTTGCCAGAGTTCTTCAGGGTGGCTTAGTGGTTTAAAAAAAAGAAAAGAAAAAGGAAAAAAAAAAAGCATGGTGTTTTCAAATAATCACTTCATGCCTTCTTGCTGAACACCATCTGCTTTGTACTAACAAATGTGTCGATTATTAAATACTTGGAAGATTTGCTCTTTTTTATCATGCAGGAAAACTAGTTCGACTTAATCCAAACCAACACTCTAACAAACCGCTACAGCAGAATTCGTATTTGCAGCAAAGTTAGTCTATTGTACACTTGTCCCTCTGCCATTAATGCTAATTTCACAGAACCAAACAAAATAACAGGTAGAAGACGAAATAAATACGTACTTTGGTTTTGGGACTATAGTAGTTACATACCTTTTCAAGTTCTTTGCAGAGTTCTCGTTACTTCAGTGTTGTGGTTTTGGTGTAGAAGCACAAACTCAGTTTAGAGCTGAACAATGTTTTCTTGTTAATGTTATTTTCCCTTCCCCATGTATGTTGCTTCTTGATTCAGATAACTAAACAGACATTTTATTTCAAAATCTGGCTTTGTTGTAATGTCTTGAATGTTAATTTATATTTATAGGACATAGTGTGCTCCTTTAAGTTATGTAAACTGTAAACAGTACTTCAAAATTGGTTAACCAAGTCAAATAAAATTAGGACAATCTGGAGTTGAGTTTTAATTCCTTCCCGTGGATACCCGTAGGTTTTACACTGAGCTGCCAGACTTCACTGTTTTAATCCCAGGTGATCTTCTTTAACATTAAAACTACCTAGCCCAAGTGAAGAACACAGGTATACCAGCATCGCTGCTAGTGGCAGATTAGTACCCACACACTTGCCTTAGATCTTCTTATCCAGAAAACCATGGTCCTTCTCGTAGTGTTATATACAAACAGTTCACTCCAAGGTTCTGTAACGAAATATTTTAATGTAAATTTGCCGAAAATCCAGGTTTTTGGACAGTCTCTTATCTGCCTTCAGATCCCTGAGGTTGGTTATTGAAGAGCTGGACAAAATGCAGCATTAAATGCCAGTGCTTCGCTTTCTTGGCAGCACAAAAAACAGACAAGAAAAGATGAGTAAGTTGTCAGAAGGCAGAAATTATCAGTAAATTAATTTCTGCAGTAGTAAGCAGATACGTACACACCAGTGTTTGAACAGGCTGGTGGTTAAACTGGGTGGATGCATGGTCTTGGTTCAAGTACATGTTTGGACTGGCAGTTCCAGATCTAAACAATTGTCACCTTCTTACACTTGACCTAAGCCTAAGTCTCCACGTTTTTTTAATATGTGGAACACAATTTTGGTCTTGGTTGTTCTTTGGTTGTTTTTTCTTTTTTACTTGAAATAACGCTGCGTACAACTTCTTTCTTAATGTAACTTCTTGCATCCAACTTCATTTTCAATACATAAAATTAATCCTTATTCTAAGTTTGAAAAACCACTTACTAGATTGCACTGAAAAAATTTATGTCATTCCTTACTAATAAGTAGTTTGCATGGATGTACAAAACCTACTTGCCAGAAGTAATGAATCCTTAAGGGCAGCAGAATTCCTTAAACTTCAATTTTGGCCAATATAGCACAAAATAATAACAGAAGAGGTTTGTAATTCAAGCAAATGCTAGGCATTGAATGTGCAGTGGGATGAGGTGATGTTCAAAAACTTCTAGATTAAAGGTACCATCTCTTCAGACAGAAGGGATTAATTTACAGTGTTTAGGGACACCATTGTATTTAAATTAAGCTTCCTCCAGAGGTCTGGAAAAAGTTAAGATGGAGTTTTTTGAACCTGCCAAATCACTTACTCTTTCATGCTCTGCTTCAAAGTTCATTGGTAGAACACAATAACTTTGCTGTGCTTTCTCATGGTGCAACTTCTTCTTGGTCTCTCGTGCATGGCATAATTTCAATACACCGTAACACAAGTTTCTCTTTAGATTGCATGGCACCTAGCCCTTTCCTTTGGCTCTGCTGAAGAGGTTTGGGATTTTGCCTTAGAAAGTTTCGTATTTCAAAATCGCTGCACCTCTTGTAGTTGTCGGTTCTTCACAATTCCTTCTCCATTGAGAATGACAGGCACTGGTTTGCGGTACAAGTGACAAAGCTGCTCTGCAGAGTAAGTAGCTTTTGTAAGATGTGTGTTGTATCAACTTGTGATTGCTTGATGGACTGAGTCCTAGAATGCTGAAAATAAGGTTATAAAAGACTTAAACCACATCATCTCTTAAGCCCAAGGGTTTTATCTCTGCCAGATTTGTGTTCAGCCATCCTGTTTACTTGCCTCTGTCAGCGTGTCGGTGTCAGGTGTAAGCGGAGCTGTGCCTTTTGTGCGTTAAGTGTGTTTCTGTGTTTCAGACCATCTCTGGGATGGTCCAGTGGTAAAGTTAGATTTTATTCTTTACTTTTGGAAATCTGAGTTGTGTTCCTGAATTTGCTTCTATTTGAGAAGTTGACCATGTTTCCTACTTGACCGTGTTTCCTACTTCACCTTAGTTGTATCTGTGATTGTAGCAGGGTACTGGTTACCTCTAAGGACTGTTGCATTGTGAAATGTGTGCTAGAGCTGTACGATGCTTGTGGTCAGAGAACTTTTGAAAAATGCTCAGCGTAACGCCATAATTTAGTGTTAGGGTTGTTGTTAGCCTTGTTGTGGAAGCATTTCCTAGTACTTTTGGAAGACCTGTCTCTTCGGTCTTGGTTTTTGAATGTCTTGGTGTTGAACCTTTTTTAAAGTCACAGTGTTCTCACAGTTGCAATAGAGATTTCAGTAATTTGCAGTAAACCCGAGCTTCGGAAAAAATTTTAACATAAGGAAGCATGTTTCCATTGCCTGCTCCCTCTGGTCTTGTTTACTTTGAGACTGAATCGTGACCACAGACTTGTTTTGTGTAGTACTCAACGTAGACAGTTTGGGTTTCCTTGTTACTGCTTGAAGTCAAGTGATTGTCTTAAGTAAAAAGCTTTTTATATTCCACCTGAAATGCAGAAATGGTCATTATGTTGCAATAGTTTCAGAATTACGCGTATTTCCTTCGCTAGTGTTACAAACTATACCTTCTGAATTTATAATTTCAGTTTACTGCTTGATCTGCCTTGGTTTTGGAAAAAATACCTCGAGTAGAGCTGGTTGAGTGAAGTACACTTCTGAAAAATGATAGCTGAAGACGTTTATAGTTGATTTATAGTCTGCCACATCGCTCATGCATTTACAAAACAGTAAGCCTCACATTCAAGATGCTGCTGTCAGATTAAAAAAAAAAAAGTAAAATAAATTAAAATGCTGCGATCATCTGAGCCATAACCCCGAATCTATGCAAGCTGACTGCTGATTCCAACTTACTGAAACTTCTCTGAAAACTATGTTCTGGCAGACATAGCTCTGGCTTAGGTGTTATCTCACAAGAGCTGATAGAAAGTTAATTGAAACCTCACCTGAGCCCAGCATCCCCTGCCGTGCTGAAATACAGGCAGTAGTTTAGATGTGCTGCTTGCCCACTTCTGAAAGCCTTGAAGCCCTGATATGAGGTAGATTGCACTGCAGGCCTGAGTGCTAATTATCTTCCAAATAAAGAAAGCTGAAGATTTCTGCTGGAGATGTGACCTTCAAAATGTAATGGTGGGCATTAAAGTATATTTAATTCAAAAGATAACTAAAAAGTTTTATTAAAAGGTTGCTATTAAATAGAATTGCCTCTTCAGTTCTCTGGCTTTAAATAATGCTAGCTTTTGCAGCACAGTGGGTTCATTTTAAAATCACTAAAAATAGATCATTTTTGAGCTTGACTTAAAATTCACAATCAAGAAAATAGTTTTTTAGCGGCTTACGGTAATAACTCTTAAAACTTTGCTTTGCCCTATGGCTTGTCCTTTGTACTGAATCACAGATGAGCTCTTTCAGCTATTTTCAGTGCAGCCAACTTCAAATGAACTTAATAAAAATAGGAAAAAAAACAACTCCCAAACCCTATGGCTGCTGGTTTGTCAGCAGTCAAAATAAAACAATTCTTTCGTACTCCCAAGTGTTAATTCTGAGAGAGATTAAATGTTAACACCTAGTTAACACTGGTATCCTACAGTAAGGATGCCAGTCTTTTGAGGGATACAACAATCGACATAGTGCATTGAGAAGGGTTCAGTTTCTCCTTTTATTGATTGTTAAAAATCAAATATGAAATCTGCATTGTTTCTTATTTGTAAATTCATTTGAATGAGTTGCCAGTATGGGAGAGGAACCCAGCCTGGGTTACTGGTCATAGAATTCGGGTTGTGGAACACACCTTCCTGAAGAGAGAATTATTTTGGCTGTGTCTATAATGGAAATACTTGAAACTGTTACTAGAAAAGCTAAAAATGCAAAGCAGCAGCTCTGGAATAGGATCTTCTGCCTTGATTGCAGTCACAAGCTGGATTGAGTTGTGGTCCAGGAGGGGAGTTTACCTGGAAAAATTTCCATAATCCTGCAGAGAAGCCGGGCAGATCCAACAGCCTTCTGTTTTTTTGCCAGAACTACATGTCATGTCTGCGTTAATCTTTGTACCTGGTAAATAGAGTAAGATCAGCTTGGTTATTTATCACACACTTGTGTAACTGTCACCATAGCCACCTCTGTCAAACTTTTCTCCTAGGCATGTAGTTGGAGGCTGCCTTTTACTCTTTACAGAAACTAAGTCTGAATTTGTCATCCTGTTGCAATATTTGTCTTACTCAGCAACAGTGAACTGTGTTTTGCATCTGTGAAAGGGCATATTCTGTAGTATTGGTCTCTGTCATTCTTCTTCCAAAGGGAACTAGACCATGGCTGTTTTAAAATTGCTTTGGACTTCTCTGTGAAAGTATTTCTGGGGGAAAATGGAAAGAATTCACATGGCTTTGCTTGAGTCACTCTTAGCCAGAGTCAGAGGATGAAGCCTTTTGTCTTCAGAGGACTTTGAACGGGCTTTACTGCCTCTCAGCAGAAGGCACGCTGGTACTTTGATTTACTTGGACGGGCCCTGTTGTCATGCAAGACGCCTCCCAGAATTAGTTTGCTAATCTCTGCGTATACATTTCTTACTGCTGGATGCTTACGGGAAATACAGCCAGGTCCTTATCACCGATGTGCTGTACTTCAGTAACAAAAGGGCATTATTCAGCTCTTCCGTACAAACCAGGAGTTGGATGTTCAGGAGAGCAGCAGAGAGCTAGGAATTCACTTAAGCTGTTTTGGGTGCGTCTGGTGTTGCCTGGAAGTGTGGGTTATGTTCGTGAACCTCCTGCCCTCAGTTTTTGGCTGAAATCCCCAGGTTTTGGCTGAATGAATGCAAAGCAGTAGAAGTCTACTTGGCGAGATTTCACCTTCTGAGTTAGAACAACCACCTAAATGTTTCTTTTGTTAAATACCTCTAGTGCTACTTCGATCCTTTCTGGGCTTGGATGATTTAACCCCAAGAAGAAAGGCAAATCTTAGCATCCTTGAGTGGTACAATGCTACTCCTCAACGTAACTTGCAGGGCATGAAACCAGTAAGGAAGAAGCAGGAGACCAACACAGCCTGTTTTGTGCTGTTGACATAAATTTCAGGGACTTTTCTTCCTTATTTGACCTTTGCCTTTCTCATCCGGAAAACCTGATAGAGAGTTACCGCAGTGAATGCCGGAGTGGTGGGTGCTTGCCCGTGCTCTGCCTGCCCAAGGTCTGTGCTGCTCTGGAGGCTCTTTTCCCTGCCAGCACAGGCAAGGGAGGTGCTTCATCAGCCTGAGAGTGGTGTGCCAAGTTCCAGTTTGAGTCTAAAAAATGCGTACGCCAGTAAGATAAAACTGTGCAATTAAAAGTCGCCTTGTCTGGAAGAAGGGGATAAACATTTGTATAAGGCTAGACAAATTTGAATGAGAAGATAAACATACATTTTTAACACATGGATGATTAACTGTTGGGAGAACCTGCCAAGAGAAGTAGTTTCTCTGGCTTTCAGTGTCTTAAGAGACCAGCTTTCTGAAAAATATATTTCAGTGAGAAGTGAGTGTTTGGGTTTTACAGAGAAGTATCAGAAACTTGGGAGCCTGGGGCAGAGATGGAGATGCAGCACAGAGCTCAGTGTTCCTTCAGGGCTTTCTTCATAGTCTGTGTCTTAGCTTCTTCCATCCCTCTCCCGATGTGTTTGCATTAATGCACACGACTCATTCTCTTGCTGTGATTTTGAGCCTGGGGAGGCTGCTGTTGTGAGGCAGGAGTTTGAGGGGTGGTTGGGGCCATGGGTAGGGGCTGCCTTGTCTTTGGGAGGTGCTGGAGAAGCTGGCAAGAGAGGAGGCAACGCGTGCGTCTAGGACACAAGTGTTATTGCCTGATGACTGTTGCCCTAGAGCATCCAGGCTGGGATGTGTAGGTGCTGAGAGTGGACTTCTTGTGGGAGAAGACGTTCTGGATCTATCAAGGTAAGTAGTTGCTTTATTGTAGTGGACCAATCGAGTGTTGGGTGATGAGGAGGAACCAGGGCGAGAGCTGTGATGACTGTCCCAGGGAACTTGATTTGGAATTTGCATTGCAGTGAGCCCTTGTGCATCTCCTGTCTTCTCACCAGCAACAAACTGCAGAGCTTGAGAGAGCTTAATTTCAGCTCCTGAGACGAAGATTAGTAGGTCTCTTGTTAATGAATGTGATGTTATGACAAAGATTCATTTAGCAGAAAGAGCTGTTTGTTTTCTTAAATGTGGGCAATGTTTTAACGATGTGAAGGTTTTAATGTTAGTGTGTGTTAAATCTTATGTGGATAGCAATATGCATGTTTTGAATTTTGAGTGACTACGATGAAAAAAACTGGCTTTTTGTTGATTGGATCGTTTTCATAATGTGCTAAATGCCTAAGACTGCAATATGTCAGCAAAATATTTCTGTAGGGAACAGCCAGAGAAGTGTCTCCTACAGGGCTTACGTGCATGAAAAAACTGTCTGTGGATGCTTATTAGGGTTTTGTCTATACACAGAGCTGCGTTTGGTAATCAAGTTTGTTGTTAAGAGAATCTTGAGGAAAGGCAAATTCCTGGAATTACAACTCAGCAGCATTTGGGTCATATAACAATTAAACATAGTTGGGAACAAAACCAAAACATAAACTTTTATCTGGCAAAGCCCTTATGTCTCTAAGGTCCTTCCTAATTTTTTTCTGGGGAAGGCATCCCACTTAGACTTAGTTCTGGAGTTCCAGCACTCTCCTAGTTGTTCTATGGTCAAATTAACCATACTTCCGAGATCTAGATATTCAGCCTTTAAACTAGCTTTTATGCAGTCTTCTTTCTGTGCAAATAATAAACCTGGTAAGGCTTTTGCCTTACAGCCGCATAGAGGAGTACAGCTTCACCAGCACAGGCACAGCCAGCTGTAGTGACACGGGAACTTGTTAATGGAAAAGCAAACAAGTGTACGTGCTGTACGACTCTGCCCTTTTCTGGCTTTAAAGGATTCTTGGACAGAAATCTTTCTGTAGCTGGCAAAGTATATAGCCAGTGTACCCCTTGTATTTGTTGACTTTGTTAGCAGTAAACTACTTCAGAACTAGTTGTTGTTAAATGTATTAGAGCTGTAACTTGTCAAGGCAAAAGAATGACATGAATTCTATCCATATTTTCCAAGGAGCTTCAAAGTTTTTGAGTCAGAGCCCATGTGGAAGCTATTTCAGAGTTAGGAGGTGCAATTCTGTTCCCTGTACAAGTCAAGTCTCCTGTTACGTTGCTGGAGGAGGCATCACCATGTGTTTTTAGTTGAAACATGGCGATTTCTCTAGAGAATCAGGTAGAAAATGACAAGGTAGATGATAATTTTCTTTTTAGTTAACAGTAGTTAAAACAATGTGGAATTTACTATGCCTGTTTATATTTCTGAGATGTTACATCAATGCTGGCTAGTGGTATACAATGTACAATTTGTAGTATCTGTTGCAAGGGGGGGCTGCCTAAATAATTTCTAAAATATTTCTGAAACATTGGTATTGGCTTAGTTTGATCCACTTTGAAAGTATTAACCTGAAGGAATTGGAGATAGTCCTGTTTGAAAGGTTAAAAGGGAAAGTTGATTAATTTGTCCTGAATCCTACCCATAGCAGTTTTGTAGCCATTAATATTTTTTTTAATTAACAAATAGAACTCTATCTTGAAAAGTGTCATAGAACAGAAGGTGAATTTTAAGTGCTTTCTAATGCAATGAGTAATCAAGAAGATGCTTCTTATAATCACTGCTTACAACAAGAAACTCAACTCAGGGAAATAAAGCATTTTTTTGAGAAGACATGTTTAAGCCTCTCTGCTCTTCTTGATGAACAAAATCAAGAAGAAAAGATTAAATGATTACTCTTCTCTGGTTTCCACTCTTCCCTCTCCTGTAGCACTTGCTCTGAGATCACATGTTCACTTTGCTCCCAAAATGTTTATAGAAGATGACGACTCCATCCCTGGTAACCCTTTTCGTAGAATAAATCATGACGCCGAGCGCGTGCCTGTGCTCTGTTGCAGGGGAGGTGCTTGTTGCCCTGGACAGAATACTTTCCAGCAGTGGAAAACCTTTTTTTACAGGAGCTGTTTGCGGGGAGGAGGGGCTTTTGCCTCTCAGCTTCTCCTGAAGCGAAAAGTCAACCCTTTGTTCTTGCTGGGCTCCAGATTCAGCAAACTTGTGTTTTCTGGGTGTGGTGATGAAGTTTCCCAAATTACCAGTGTCTCTGGTGTTGAGTATGGATCCATAAGGGGCCCAGAGCCAAACTAGCAGCTTGAAGTGCAGCTTTAATGTAGGTTAAATGATCTATTGCTAACAGAGGTCAAAGCCTCTCAGGTTTTCTATTTTTGTGACAGTTCTGGTTAATCTTCCCTTAAAATACAGGTCCTCCACATTTTCAGTGGAAGTTTTGGTAGAGGTGGACACTCTGAGGTCCTTGCTGAACTGTCATCAATGTCCTTTGTATTAGTGTTCCAAGAGCACGATTTTATGCATAAGTTTATCTTCTCAATAGAAATTCACTTCTCTGAAGGCTTTCACAAGCAGATTCTACGTCCTGGAAGGTGAAATTACTGCCTTGTCTGCTGTAATTTTATTTCCAGTCACCTATTCAGTCTTGAGTAAGCTACTTTTTCTTTAAAAAACCCCCAGCTGTTAATTCTTTTACTTAGTATTTTTAAAAATTACTGTAAAAGGAGATGTTTTCTACAGGGATGCTAGGCTATGTCCAATATTGGGAGTTCAGACAAGGTCACAGTTTTAATTGGGAAGTGATGAAATGTTCTCGAAAGTACAAAGGCTGGGACTTTTTGTATCAGTTGCTGACTTGCATGGTAGATAACAGATGTAGGTGAACATCAGTCTTACCTGTTGTGCCTCCGTTCTAGGTTTCCTTTCAATATCACAGTGCTCACTGCAGGGCATTTTCAACCCTGCAAAGAGAGCAGTAATGAACTTGCAAGGCTGCAGTGTAAATGAAGTTCGACATCTTCAGTGTAGCAGAACTCTTGGCAGGTGTTTCTGAGCAGATTTTTGAGTTTGCTGGTGTTCAGGAGGAAAGTGGGGAGACTTTACTGGATCCTGTGCTTTGGGCTGCTAGTAGTAGAGAATTGCCTTTGTAGTTAAACAGTTCAAACCTCTGCAGTTTTGATTATTTCTGTTTAAAGTTTTTCAAATATTTATACCGTGGTATAATGAGTCCACTGACAAGTAGTCACTTAAATATTTGGAAAAGCTTTCACTGCCATTACAGAACTACAGGAGATGTGGTTATGTCCCTATGCTGGGTGATTTTGAGCAGAAGCTCATTATGGCAACCCCAGGTGTTGAGTAGTTGTGCTATTGCACTAGGTCGGTGGGTGCATCCCTTCCGTGGGCGCATCCCCCCTCCTCACCGAGAGCCAGTGGGCATTGGGGTGCTCTTTGCTCTCTGCTGGAATGTAGCCCTCTCCAATGTCTCTGCCGTTGTGGTAGCTCTTAAGTACTGGTCCTCCCTCCCATTTTTTTGCTTTGACCCCAGAGAGTGTCCTTGGAAACAGGTGTTACTGTCCTTAGTGCTTCATCCCACAGATCTCAGATGTGTTAAAGGAGAAGGTGGGCTGGTGCTGCTGCAGCAACGTAGGATGGGAACAGCCGTCACTGTGGGCACGGGCAGCTCCGGGGTGGCCTTCCCAGGAGATGTGTGGCCGTGTCGGGTACGCCAAGCAGGTCCTGATGTCGCTGTTCAAGTTCTTCTTCAGTTTCCAAAACTCAGAAAGCTCTCTCAGTAAAAAATTCCCTGTTCCCACTGGATTTCTGCAGAAGGAGCGTATAAACTGACTGACGATACTGTTCCCAGGCACAAAAGACAATTGTAAGTACTGTTGTTGGATGGTAGTTGTGTTTTTGGTTTGGTGGTGTTTTTGGGGTGTTTTTTTTGAGAAAATTTTAATTTCTATGCTTTCCATTCATTGGTTGTTTTGGTCAGAACTTCAGTTTGAGCCATATACATGGAGCAATTTATTTTTGTGTGCATAAATGCATGTATATATTTGTGTGTATATGCCTGCTTGTATAAACATTTCATTATTGGTAGGTCTTGAATTTGAAAAATTCCTAAACTATGGTGGGTTTTAAATTAAAGCACAAGCTGAAGAGTTTCATTATAGGTGGGAGAGAAAGATTGTTTGGAAACAGAGTTCCCCGGTGGTTTGGAGATGCCAAACAACAAAAAGTGGTGCAGCTTGGGAGTTATGGCCCCTCTAAAGGCCGTGGACAAGTTCCGAATTAAATACAATATTTAGTTTAAATTATTATTGAATGTCAACTTGAAACACTGGGATTTTTTTAAATTCACACTTTTTATTAGTGTCAGTTTTATCAAACTGAACACCAATGGCTTAGTGCTCTTTGCTGTCAGGAAGATGTCAAAAACAGGACTGGGTTTGGTGGTGAAGGTTCATAAAACACTTTGGAATATGTTGAGCTGTCAGAAGAGACACCCTCTTACAACAGCTTGTGTTGTTTTCAGGGTCAATTAAAAGGTGATGGTCTTCAGAGCTCTGTAATTCAGGGATGTTTGCGGGCACTGGGAGCTGGGATTTGCTTGTCTTAGTCCCAGTAATGCAGGGATGGATGAGGAATGAATTACATGTTGGGGGGTATAATTGGAGAGGGCAAATCTCTTATTTTTTTTTGTGTGTAATTAATATGTGAAGCCCTTAGTGTCGTATTTAAGGCTCAGGGCAGAAGGGAGAATGTTTTTCAAATTATTAACCTGGAAAGATGAGAGCTTACCTACTGAGCACGGACGACGCAGTGTCAAAAGTGGAGCTGGCTCTTACTGTCTTGTGCCTGTGAGATTTCAACAGCACTAATAGCTATTTGATGAAAATATAAACTTGGTGATTTTGTGCTTTTGCCAAATTACTATGGAACTGTTGACAAAACAGCTGGGAAAGTCATTCATCACATTTTTCTGAAGTCACTCATGAGATTCTTTTTAAATTTAACTGCATGGCTTTTTGCTTTATATATGTTTTTTTTTTTTCTCTGACGATAATCTGGGTTTGTTGTACATTAACAGTTTGGAGAGTGGTTTAAAGCTGATAATTCATGGAAAAACGTGTGACAGAACAGTATCGTTTGCGAATCAGGGCTTGTTCAGAACTACTCTGGAGATGCTTCTTCTAGTGAGGGCCACTAATGGAAATGTAAGATGACATCTTGATACTTCAACTTGTAGGCTTTTAAGAGTTATAAAGCTCTGTTCATTGCAAAAGTAGAAGAGCATGTTTCCTCTGCTTGTTCTCTGGAGGCTTTTCTGATTAGAAGCCAGTTTTGCTTGAGCTTGTGGGGTTAACTCGGAGGAGGGTTGACGGGAAAGAGCAAAGCTTGGTCTTTTGGGGCAGCGAAGGGGCCGTTCCATCTGGCACTGGGAGGTTCTGGAGCACGAGGGTGAGAGGTGTGAAGGTCCCCGGGGCTCTGCCAGGGCATAAGGAGAGAGGAGACACCACTGGAAGGCACCTTGTGTCTGGGACCGCAATGGAGGACCTGGCCAGGCTGCATGTAGCTGCGATATGGATTTTTTTGTTGATTTATTTGTTTTCCTGTAGTAGCAATAATTAAGTTGCATTGTAAGGGCTGGTTCTTTTTTTTTTTTTTTTTTCCCCTCAGTACAATTTTCAAATCCAATTTCAAAGCAAAACGTGAGCTGCGAGGCTTCCACATGGTAGAGATGAAACCTGCAGGGATTTTTGCCTGAGGTTGAAATATACGTGAGACGAAAAGAAACAACTCTGAATATTGAACCCAGTTAAGTGTTTTGACATTAGCAATACTAATTCTGGAGGAAGAGGGAACCATGTAAGCCAGGGAGCCAGTTACAGAGGACTGAGCCCCGTCTCACCTATGTGTGATGTAGGGAGGGAAGCCCCAAGAGTAGGAGCCCCGGGTGTAACTTCTTAAGGGGATCTGTCAGGCAGTACTGCAGCGTAGTGACATACAAGGTGACTTGCGGGACACTATGGTAGAGATCTGACATATGACCCAGAAAAGTATAGAAAGCATCATCTTTTAAGTAATCTGAATTGCTGTTTAAAAATCAGGTCCATTTGTTCAAACTCTGAGCTTGAAGCCTTGCTAATTCGTATTTATGTATGTCAAGCTGTGAAATACATTCCTTGTTCTTTGCTTCCGTTCAAAATTCATGCAGAACTGAAAGACCCCTGTGTGATAAAATCTTTTAACGAAATTCGCTTTGAGAAGCAGCATGTAAATGGGGCCATCTCTCTGCTTGCCTGAAACTCAGGTATTCATGTTACCTCCTGCCATTTGCATTTCTCACATCCCAAGTCTTTAAGATGAGAGCAGTTGGTGTAATTTATGTGGATGCACTGGAGTGCTTTGACAAAAGCAAAATTACTGCAAAAGCAGTACTTCTGCCTGACCTCAGATTTAATGTAGGACAATTCATTGGGCTTTAGAAGATATTTCAATGAGAAAGTTGTGGCAGCAAGGAAGGAAATCTAGGCTCTCTGCTATCTATATGTCAAGCTTGAGAGCTTGGTGCCACCCAGTACTGTCAGATAGGGGTGGCTTTGGCCATCGATCCCCGTTAGCTGCTCAGGGGAACAGCCTAATGACATTTCCCTTCACCTGTTTGCAGTGTCACTGTAGTTAGTGTATGGTTTATACTCATTGAATTTTCCCAATTTGTTGTGGATTGGGCTATCTTTGTGGCGAAGTATCCTGGTCTCGAGTAGCTTGGTGTGCTGGGAATGCAGGATTCGTGTTTGTACATGCTGGGCTGAATGCAGGATATAATGGGGTTCTCAGGCATGTGAGGGGGTGGTAGTTAAAATCCACACAGCTAAAAAAACGAAAAAAAAAAAATCAAAAGGTTGAGGTTTCTAAGGGAGGTGCTAGGGGTGACGAGGGTGAACAGACCCAGCTTGGGGCTTTCCCTGCCCCTGCGTAAGGATGAGGTAGAAACAGATTGAGGTGACACCGTAGCAACTGGATGCAAGGACAAAAATAAAAGGAACAAGTCCATTGCCAGCTTCTAAAGCCAGAAGGGCAGAGGATTGCTATGTGCATTGAGCAAAAGGTATTGAGCCCTGCCCTTTCCCGGACGCTGGATGTGCTGCAGCCTTGGCTCTTGTGGGACAGAAATAGCGCTGAGAGAGCTGCTCCGTCGGTCTCTGTCCCTTTTCCCAAATCTCACCTCCACCACCCCTTTCCCCCTGCCATCACATCCCAGGAGTTCACCACCACCTCCCCTCCCGTCTTCTGCCACTCGTGGAGTGTTTTTCCCGCTTACGGGGAATGCCTGGCTCCCACAGCAGAGGAAATAATAGTGCTGGTCCTGGCCTGGGAAAGCCCAGCCCAAATCCCCCGAGTTACATACTCAATACGAGGTTTAGAATTGGAGCAGGGACACGTAACGCTGGTGATGGCAGAGCTGTGCCGTCAGAGCCAGCGCGGGGTGGGAGATGGGGAGGAGACGAGATGGGACACGGCGGCAGGTTTCTGCAGAGGACGCAGATTGAGCGATGGTGATGTTTGCCTTTTTAGTTTCTAAAGCTGAGCTCTGCGGGCACCCCTTTCGGCTGAGTATTTCCCAGGATTTTGCAGGAGGAATGTCTCGGACATCTGTTTGCTGAGAGGAAACCCTGAATCTCCTCGTGCTCTCAGTAGCACTGTGGAATGTCCAGTTGCTCCGGAGGAAAAACGATTGGTTTGTGTGAGAAGGCTGGTGCCTGGGAGTTGACTCAAAATGTTGTCCTTCATCCTGCGCTTCAGCTGATAAACCTCAGCGTCGAAATCAACTCCCTTTACGGTTTGCAAAAGCTCTGCCCCTAGGAGTGGTGCTGCAGACGGGGCAGCTGCTCCGGCATTCCCCGCATGGTTTCTGAGTGATTTCAGGCTCTTTCGGTTTTCAAGACTACTTGCATTTTTTAATTTTCTTTTTAATCATTGGATTTTAAAATGGCTGCTCTTTCTCATGAGTATCACATCAGATAGAGAGGGAGAGATTTGTAAAGGCTGTCACTGTCAAAATCAGACAGCAACATTTCCCAGCGAGAACTTGATGCAAATTTTAGTTTCTGTGGAGTCTGACAAACCTGAGAGAGCACAGGCTGAAAGTGGCTTTTATAACTCCTCCTGTTAAGCGTCACAGTATTTGTGTTTCCTGGCATTTAGAAACAAGTTTAAGGACGATTAATCAGAAGGATTTGCTCAACATAGCCTCCAGTAGTGGGGAGGGATGATTTTCTTGGCTGAGTGTTTCGGGAGAGGTGTGTGTGTGCACATGCAGTTTTGGGAAATACCCTGGCCTTCCTACCTTACAATGAGCATCCCTTGCTCCTAGACAGAAATTCAAAGAAACTGTGGGGATTTGGCAACGTTCTGAAAACAACTTTCTAGTTTGGGCCCCTGAGTTTGACCAGTTTTTAGAGTTTCATGGTCTCCTGATGTTTTCTCTGTGCTATAATACATTAGATATGGAGCTTTTAAGAGAAGAAACAAAAGAACCAGTTAATCTTCAGGAATTTTTCAGCCCAGGGTAATCCAGGCCTGTAGACAGGTCCTTTCCAGAAGTTCTTGGTTCCAACTGACTCCTCTAAACTATGAGATTTCCCAGCAAATGTTGGACTTGAGTCTCAGAAGAACCCCGGTATCTTCTGCTAAGGTAAATATTAATACCAGAGCTGCTGTAACAGCAGAAAAATTTTATCAGCACAAAAATCACATCAACAGATTACAAAGATCGTAGCATTATCACCTGCAGATAAGTGTGTTTAAATGGGGATTATCTTTTTTCTTTCTCTTTTGGTTGCCTCTTCAGTCGCAGCTCTCCCTAGCAGCAGCAGACGGAGCTGAGTCATGAGAAACTCCAGCGTGCTCCATGGGCACGGGGTAAATTCCAAGCCCTTGTAATAAGGAGGTGGGGGGAAAGAAGTCAAGCAAAGGGGTTTTTATTTTATTTTTTTTTCTTTTCCGCTCCTGTTGTCAGTCAGCATTGGCAGCAGCTCAGACGAACATCAGTCTTCCAGCTGAGCCTTCTCTAGGAGCAGCAAAGCCATGTCCTGCTCTGAGCTCCAAAAAATAGGCCACCTCTTAACTTTCAAGACTTAGAGTATTAGGAAGACGCTTTGCTGTCATTCAGGAAAGATTGGAGCGAACTGAGTTTCCTGCAAGCCATCCTGGCACAACCAGCTCGCTGGGGCTTAGCTTGGAGCCACCTCGTGTCATTAGATAAAGCCACGTGTCCCTCACCGGTGGCATCTTCTGATGCTGGTTACAGGAAGGACTGTGAGGTGTTTGCAGCCTTGGGCAAGTCGTCCTTTGGACTGATCAAACCAGTGTGCCTACTTTTTGTTTCTTAATGCAGGGGAAAACCATAATTGATTTTTTTTTTTTTCCTTCTTGGTTAGATGTGTAAGGAAATAGCATGCGAGCGGTAGGGCTGCTTCACTTCCTCTTGTGTGGGGAGTGACCTAGTAAATGTAAATAAGTGGTTTGATAGCCTCAGGATGTTTACCTGGTTTGTTGGACATGGTTCTGTTAATTACTATCTTGCCATTAATTACTACTGATTCCTGGTACAATTCAGTTCAATTCCAGGACATACGTGGATGTTACTTAAATGTAACACCAAATAAGAATGTTAGCCCGTGCAGGGATGCTTTTGTGTGAAATGCTCCGTGACTTATCTGACCCACCTCACCTGGATTATCCTCTGCCTTGGTGTTTTTATTCCTGTGTGTTATCTCCATTTTCCAGGAGCACACATGGGCCCTCTGGTGTAGCTGGTGGTTTCCCCAAAGCACCTGCCTCTTCCAAGAATTGTACTCACCGTTTGCCATAGACACATAAAATTGATGCATTGCCGAAAAAATACTTGTTCGCAGTGGCTTTTCTGATAATGTGGATAGGCAATATTGCCCTCTACTGGTTAATTACAGGTTAAAGGATCCATATTTTCCCCTTTTGTATAGCAGCACTTCACAGTGAAAAATGATTTTTTCAGCCTACGGGTCCTATATCGCTGCTTGGAGCAGGAGACAGGTTTTGGTCCTAATGCAGCTACAGCTTGTGTTTGATTTTTTTTTTTTTTTTTTTTTTTTTTTTTTTTCCCCAGAAGTTAATATCCCCAGAAGCTGGTTTTCATTTGGGAGAACTTTGTGCACCAGAAAGCCAAACTTCAATTATTGTTTTTAAATGTTACTAGTAATGCTGAATCCCTTATTTTCAGAAATAACCCTTAGAAATGTAACTTCTCCAGACTGGTTTTGCAAGTGGAATAACTGCAAGGTTTTTAATTATTACTTGCCTTAGTAGAATAAGACCTTTAACATTGTAATCTGGATACTTCCAGCAGCCCCCGATAATTGCCCCCTTCCCTGCCCCAGGTGGGGTGACTGCACGGTGAGCTGGATCCAGGCACTGAGCTGGGTTAAAAATAAGCTCACAAAAATAGTGTTATTTTTAACCTGGGTCAGTCCATGCTTGGGTTCTCGGCGCGGCTGCCCAGACTCTCACGTGGGTGTTCTGGCTCGGGGGCACGGGAGGTGGCAAGAAGGAGCTGTGGGGGGAACCAAGGGCTGTTTAAAGCTGGAGGAGTGCCCCTGAAAGCTGCTTCTCACGTAGATAATTCCAGCTCTGAACTCAGCCATGGACTCCTCCATACCAGCTGTCTTCCTAAAAGCCTTTTCCAGGGCAACCATCACTGTTGACAAAGTTCCAGTAATGTTTAAGCACTTTTTGGTGGTGATGCCCTGTGTGGCTGACCTTTCCCAGGGGAAATTCTTTTCAAGTCTCATATTTGCAAACGGTGCAGCTGGCGTTATTCAGAGTCTGGCTCCGATGTTTTGAATATGTTTAAACATGTAGAACAAGAGAAAATAGTTGGGGCACATTACACTTCAGTATTGCTCTGCAAGGTGTGCTAAAGATAGATGATGAGTGGAAAGAACTGGCTGCTCATGCCATGCTTAGCACTGTGGTCGGTTCAATATTTGAATCACAGCTACAGCATTTAACTCATTTGTGGTGCTGTCCTGCTCTCCTACAACTCATAAAAGGGAAGATGTTTGGGCAATTTTTGGGGGTCCGTTTGTTGAACTAAAACTTGGCTTCACTTTGGGGAGGATGGAACACTGGATGACTCTGTTGGGTGATCAAGATGGATTTAGTCCTTTCATAAGCAATAGTTCAATAAGCAACTTGAAAGGGGCTTACAATAAAAGATGGAGACAGACTTTTAGCATGGCCTGTAGTGATAGGACAAGGGTAGTGGTTTTGATGTAAAGGAGAGTAGATTCAGACTAGATAATAAGGAGGATATTGTTTATGATGCAGGTGGTGAGACACTGGCACAGGTTGCCCAGAGAGGTGGTAGATGCCCCATCGCTGGAAACATCCAAGGTCAGCTTGGATGGGGCTCTGAGCAAGCTGATCTACTTGAAGATGTTCCTACTCACTGCAGGGAAGTTGGACTCTAGATGACCTTTAAAGGTCCCCTGCATCTCAAACTTATTCCATGATTCTGTGATTTAGCTGCAAATGTGCTGCCTGCACAGTGCTGGGGAGCAGCTCTGCATCCCCCCAGGGCGCTGCTGTGGGGCGAAGGACAGATGTGGAGACAGGCAAGGGCAGCCCAGAATTAGGAAGCACGGATTATTCTTCTGGAGGAAAACAGGGTAACTTTATAGCCTATTCAAAGGAAATAAAGTATTTTACTTCAACTGCCACCGTGTTATGTTTTGTGGCGTGCAGATGCAGCCTCTGTGGTGTGCCGATGCTCTCCCAGCGTGCCCCTGACAGCAGAAGAGTGCCGACGGCAGCTTCAGAGAGAATCTTCTTGCTGTGTAACACAGCTTAGTTCAGCTTAGCAAAAATGCTAATTACAGATGCTTGATGACAGAAAGTTAGGGAGCTTATAAGGAAAGGTTTAACACAAACTTGCAAAGGGATGCTGGTTCCCTGTGCTCAATACTGAGGGGTTGAGCTCTAGCTTTTAACATAGATTGCCACCTCCTTTGGGACAAGCAGTGGGTTTTGAAGCCCCTCAACTAAGTGGATGGTCTCTTAGCACTTCATACTAATTCCCACCCTCAGCCACGTGCATTTTCCTTGTGCTTCAGCCACCGCTGCATTGCACAGATAGACCCCAAGCAGCAGCAGCCCCGTCCTGGGTGTCAGACTGCTGCTGGCAGAACCAGGCACAGCTGGGGCTCTCCCAGGTTCATTGGGCTGCTGCAGCATCTTCAACTGACATGATCATGCAGTGCAAAGTCCAACTCTGGGGGTTAGTTTTGGATCGTTTTTGAAGGAGAGAGAAATATGCATTCCAGCAATTTTCTGCTTGTGGTTAGTTTTTTTTTTCCTCCCTTGGTATATCAGCTTTTGTGGAGCAATTTACCTGTGAACCCTGCTGGAGGAGGGGGCAGTCCTTGCTCTGGGCCATTTGTGGAAGAGTGGCACGTGGAGGACACCTCAGCAAAGCCTTGGAGGAGGCATATCATGACTTTTTCTAGACAAAAAGTGGCAGAGTTGCACATACAAAAACCAGAGGAGAGAGTTCACTTTCTAACAAATTAAGCACACCACAAGTAGAAGATCCCTCCCCTCCCATGAAAACACAGGAGGTGTGTAACAGACAAGTGTTGTTATTTCCCAGAGTCAGAGCCGTGCTCATACTGTCAGGAGCTGAAGGCTAAAAGCTGCTCTGGAGAGCAGTTCTCACAGGATTTATTAAAGCTGAACAAGCTCTCCTGCCTCTTCTCTAGATGGCAATTGATTTTATTGGAAAGATTGGAGTATGGAATGTCTTTCGCATTTTTGTATTTCATTTTAAGTTGGACCCAAGCAGCGAGTGCTCACTGAAAGGTCTTTCTGTGAGTTCGTGAGGCGCTCAGTGCTGTGGGGCTGCTGGCACAGCTCAGCTCCCGGGCAGGGGAGCTCTGCGGGAGCCTTCGCTGCAGGCAGCAGATCAAGGAGGTGTCAGGGTGCGAGAGGGCCAGCATGCAAGGATGCTGCAGGTACCTCACCAGGGAGGACCAAGATTATTTTGTCTTCTTTCGGTGTTAAGCTGTGCCTTTCACACCAGCTGAATTGGACTAAAGGTGTCAAGACTGACGTCTAGCGTAGTTTGGAGTTGTTTATTAGGGGGTGTGCAGAGCATCTTGTTTAATGCTTAACTGCATTAAGTGTTAGTGTGTCTGATCAGAGTGTCTCTGTGATGTGCACGCACAGAGCTTCAAGAACAACCTCGGCACATTTCTCATTCCTTCATCTGCTTGCTGATATAAATTTTAAACCTACATCATGCAAGGCTTTGCATATCAAAAGCAAGCCATGCAGACTGTGTTTTCATGGGAGGGGAGGGATCTTCTACTTGTGCGCTGTAATTTGTTAGAAAGTGAACTCTCTCCTCTGGTTTTTGTATGTGCAAATGGTGTACGTGGGTTTCCTGGGTTTTTTCTTACGCCTGGCATTTTATAGGCTTCATCTTCATAGACCTGGTATCACCAGACTGATACAAGCCTCAGTGCTGTTTTATAGCGTGTACAATCACGTAGCCTGTTATGGGAAGTGCTGGCCGTTCTGCTGCTGCTGTTTTCTGAGCTTTTCCTTGCCCACCACTGCCTCTCGTAGCCGAAGTGCTGGGGAAAAAAGGGGAAGAAAGCCATCCTGCAGCTCTCTCCTCCTGCAAGGAAACCTGGAGTCTTACACTGGTGTGATGCAGGCAGGCGGTGTCTAAATGTGGAAATGCTTGGTGTTACCATCACTTGTGTTTTGGTCTTGTTTGCTTGTGCCTTTGGAAGTGCAGGAGACCAGGGTAAAGAGGCGTGAATGTTGCATGTGAGATGGGGGAAAAGGGGAAAAAAAATCGCCCAGGAAAAAGGGTCCTCTGCATAATATCTGTGCACATCAGGTGCTCAAGTGCATGTTGGGGTGGTGTGAGGCACGTCTTGGAGTCCTCCTGCGAGGCCTCGGGTGCCTCGTTGCGCTGTGAAATGACTTTTTAAACATACCTTGCCTCCTTTTCCTCATGCCCTCAGAAGCATCTCCCCGTGTGTGGTCACAAGGTAAAGACAATGCAAGCTGTTTTGTTTGAAAGTGTCAGTGGTTTGGTGCACACAACAAAGTGGGTTTTACTGCTCTTGTTCCTTACTGCATACGTGGTGCTTTTTCCATCTTCAAAGCATTTTCCAGCCATGAACTAAGAGCACACGCATTAGCTGGAGCACACACCCCTCCCTAAGAAGCTGATGCCGGGCACATCCCAGGAAAATCTTCCAGAATGTGACACACTACTTTTGATGCAGAGAAAATGACGCCGTGTTTCATCAGCTCTATTAAAAGTATTTAAGTAATTGAATTAATGAAACTTTAAAAAGCCTTTAAGAGACAAATGTGGTACACACCTTTCTTCTCACTCCTTTTTTTTTCCCCTTTTTTTAAATATTTCCCTGTTTAATGTCTTTCGATGTTTTATTTGTTATCTTACTGTTTACTTTTTGATGTGTGGTTTTGCTGGGTTTTATTTTGTGTTATGGTAGCCGATTTCTCTCCTTTGCAGCATTCGTACTGTTACAGTCTCTGCAGGAAAGGAAAGTGTCATCTACAAAACAGCATGAGTATGACTGGAATACCTCATCTTTCATATTTTTGCAAACACTGGGGTTTTATTTTCATCATGTTCATTCACCTTTGCTGTGCGTGCCTGCCTTGCCCCATGGACTGTGCTTACATCTTCAACCCCATTTCCCATCCTCATGTGATCCCTCACACTTCTCTACTACCCCTCCAGCTGTGGATGTCCAACCTCCAGCCCCTCTGAACACACGTTGGCTTTGTTTTTCTCCCACCATCCCTGTAGCCAACTTGGTAATTTCTCCCTCCTTTTCCTATACCTTTCCTCTGAGCAGGGCCAACCCTTCCTAGGCAGACAGTCCAGGTCAGGTGGGATGAGACAACATGCTCTGCACAGGACAAATACCATCCAGGGCCGTGTGCCTGGCTCGCTGACCCAGCCTTTTGGGAGAAAGGAAACAGTGGCCCCAGAGCTGTCATATCTAGATGACTTTTTTGGGTGGCTTCAGTGTGGTGAGAGGCCATTGATGGAGCTTTCTGCTCTAGACACTCCCCGATGGGCAGATAGACAGGACTATGTGTGAGCTAACCACAGCTGAGCCAGTACTTTTGAGACACCCAATTTCCAGCCCTGTTCAGAGGTTGTTTTTTTCCAGGCTTAACTTCAGCATTTTGGCTGCAGTTCACTTTTTTTGCGCTCTTTGTTTTTTCAGGTGAGGCAGATGAAGAAGCCTTCGCTGAGGAGTGCAGACGGAGAGGACAGCATGCCCTGCCCTTCCAGCCGACCAACCCTCGCCTGCTGAAGTCTCACAAGCCCGCCAGCTCCCCCAGATATGCCTATCATTACAACAGCGATGAGGTGGAAGAGCAAGATAGAAGCCGGGTTACAAGCAGCTTGGAGACCCCTTTTTATTTATCAGGTGTGCACAAGCGTGTTGATGAGAAATGCGCAGAAAAGGATCCACCAGCTAGTCAGAAGCCAAAACCAAAAAGCCAAGCAAGAGTTTGTTGCTGTGTGTTGACATAATGTTAGGTCCCTGGCAGATAATAAACAAGAGCTTGTGTGTGTTCATGCTGCATTAGCTCTGCTCTTCAAGGTAGTCTAGATTCACAAACACCTGTGGATATTCAAG
Source organism: Apaloderma vittatum (assembly GCF_000703405.1). Lineage (NCBI taxonomy): Eukaryota > Metazoa > Chordata > Aves > Trogoniformes > Trogonidae > Apaloderma > Apaloderma vittatum. Next base: position 27,282 of record NW_009716240.1, read on the forward strand.
GATCGAGGGCAAATATTGTTATGCTGCTGAAGTGCCTGTGCTCTTTGTTCCTAAAAGTGAAGGCCTTTTAGAGGTTAACTAATCACAATATGTTGCACATTCATTTAGTTAAACTGTGCTTGGCTTAAGTTCACCAACTTGGTATTATTTCTGGAAGCTGCAATTTTAGGCACCTAAATCCTAATGCAGAAGGCTGAGACCCATTCAGGTGAATGCTGAAGTGCAGTGATCATCCCAGTAATTTTTGAAAGTAATTAGTCCTTTGATATATTTCCCGTCTGTAATGCTTTGGCAATACAGTCCAGAGGCTATCTTGGACAACTAAGTCCTCGTAACTACTTGATTTGCTTTGAACCTGTGGTCGAAGATCATCCAGAACTGCCAGGACAGGTTTTTCTGACACATGAAGATGCCTTTCTACCTGGATGCCCAAACCAAGGGGCCTTCCCATTAGCACTGAATTAGATGAAGTGCTGGGGAGTGTATGAGGCTTGAAAAACAAGCCCTGTACCCCAAGATATGTGCTCACATACTCCCAGTGCCGTACTCCCTTCTGCTGCATTTGTGAGCCTTTAAATCTAACACTGTCTTCTGTATGGAAGATGTGAGATGACAGCTTGAAAAAATAGAAACATTCACGTAAATATCTTGCTGATCAGTTGCTGGAAGTCTTGTCTCTTTAGGGATGGCTTAGTCAAATCTTTTCTTTTAAAGAACAAGAAGAAAAAAAAAATTACAGAAGCCTGAATGTAAACTCTGGGCTGATGTTCTGAGATCTCCCATGCAAGGATTACAGGTTTTGTCTCCCGTGTCAGTAGGCGGCAAAACAAAACCTTGACTCTGCATTTAGAGGTTCTCTGGAATCTTAACAATACTTGATAATGGTTTCCAGAGAGCGTCTGAGTTTGATACGCACCTTGCAGGTTTTGGAGAGATTTTTAAGATTGCTTAGGACCTTTTGCTGTGAATCTGTTTATGCTCTGAGATGCACAAGTTTGCAGTTAAGATGAATTTCTAGAAGTATTTGTGCAATCACAAAATCCTCTCTCCTGCCAGTAGATTGTGAATTGCCATAGAAGATTCAGGGTGAAAACTTGCTTGCAGTAAGACTAAGATTTTACTGTTGCTTTAAATATTTTGCCTGCTGTTCCTCTGATGGACAGGGCTGCTGAAGGACTGGTCGAGTCAGTCATAAAAACCTACGTGAGTGTCTTAATCCCTCCCTGGGAAGTTTGTGCACAAACCCTGGCCAGTAACGCTGTTCTCCTTCATGGGTGTTCACCTCTGCCGACTGCCTTGCCCGGCAAGCAGGCTTCACCAGCGCAGCTCTGTAATTATATTGACCACTTAATTGCTCCCGCTTGGCTTCTCGTTGGTCACTGCAACATCTGCTGTGCTTACACAAGCCAGTGCTGGGAAAGAAACAGCATCTTTTTCTGCCTTGGTCCAAAGCCTGCTCAATTCAGTGGAAAATAGTGAAGCTTGATGGCCTCAAACCAGGCGCTGTGGCACCTCGAATCAGAAATTTTTGCCGGTGCCGGCGTGTGGCCCTCAGCAGTGACGCTGCATGGCAGTCATAGTCGTCCGAGTCAGGGCTCCTCGATCAAATTCTCGGTCGTTAGTGATTCCTCTGCAGTGAAATGTTTTTCTTTCCCCAGCTCTAAGAGCAGGAGTCTTTGAGTTTTACTCTGTAAGCCTGTTGCAAGTTTAAATGAAGGACAAAGGGGACAGAGTTTCGTCTTGACAACATGGTGGGAATCCCTCTGGAAGTGGCCATCTCTCTCTAGCGCCCAAGGAGGGCAAGGCTGGCCAAGCCCTTTAGACTGACAACCGATACCCAGAGGCGAGGTGAATCCTGCCCTTAGTCAGGATTTCCAGTCATTACAGTAGGTATTTAAATAAAAAAAAAAAAAAAGACTTTAATTTGATCCTTCATCTAACACTGCATTTTAGTAGAAATTGCTCTGGGTTTCCTACTGTTCCTAGTTTCATAATGGCCTTTTAGAATAAAACTTCACCTCTTGTGCTCACCGTGTATCTCAAATAGTTCTTTAGCTCCAAACAAGTAATTTTTTTTGTAATAAGAATTCCGATACTGCAAGGAATGTGCTCCCTGATCGTATGATGTGTGGCTGACTGGTGGTATCCGAGCTGTGTGTAAGTGGTGTTAAAGCCAGCAGAGACCTGGGGGTTGCAGCAATAAAGGGTAGAGGTAGTGGTAGCTACCCCTAAAAAACGTACTTCTCTGGATTTGAGAGTTTTGACCTTTGTCTAGCAAGAATGGTTGAAATGTTTAATTGTTAAAATACTGAAAAATACATGATATGAAAGATCATTATTTGGAACATAATATTGCAAGGTTTGCTCTTCCTTTTGAATGAAATAGCTTGCATTAACTTAAACTTACAATATTAATCATTCATTTTCCCTGCATTTCCATCCACTGGCATCCCTGAAGAGGAAACCACTTTAAAATAACTTGCTTAACTAATCTTGATTCTTTCCTGGCATGGATTGCTCTGCTGGAAAGTTGAACTATTTCTACTTTATTTCATCTTTAATTCACTCTCCATTCTTTTTTTTCTGACATGCAGTTTCCTGAATAACATTTTACTAACTAGTAAAATTGATACGCTTGGTTATCTGAACTAATTACTTTATAATTCCCTCACGTACTTGTATTTGGGCATGTGATGCAAAGAGAAAGGAAAGCAAAGCCGCTGTTCTGTGGAAATCTAATACACGAGGAATCTGGAGGTGCGGAGATAGGAGGGAGTTTGCTCTCCTGTTGCTCTACATCCCCTGGCTGGACCAACAGCCCTACTCTCCTGCGGGCAGAGGGAGGCAAGACTGGCTGGTGGATTCGGAGGCTGGTTGGTTGCCAGAGCTGCCTTCACACGTGGTTTTTTTTTGGCTGCTAGTACGAGAGCATCCCGTTACCCGTTTGCTTCCCCTAAAAGGCGGCTGGGTTGCACATGGAAGGGCTTTCAAGGCTGCAGCGCCTTGCAAGCTTTTTCTTGCCATGTGGGAGTAAAACCTTGGACTCCAGTGGGTAATAGTATTACCTTAATTAATAGCAGGCAAGCAGGTTGCATCTGGCTTGGTATATTCTTGTAGCAATTCTTGACAGAATTGGTAATGAAAATAGTATGGTGAGCAAGCATGGAGGAAGGCCCCAGTTAGTTGCTAAAGCTTTTTCAGTCCCCTGAAACATCAAAGTTGGAATTACATCACTGGGTTGGCCAGTGAAACTGGAGAACTCGCCCCTTAACAGTGAGGATAATTAAATAGTGGAGCAGCATACCTAGACGGGGTGGGATGTTTTGTCACCTCAGGTTTTTACGTAGAGGTGGGTGCTCTCTCGGCGATGCTCTGTGGCATGGGCAGGAGCTGTGGATGTGGTGATAGAATTAGTAGGTCAAATTGTGGTGCGTGTTGGGCAGTGGCTTGGGCTGAAAGGAGGGAATGTGAAAGTGTAGTGAAAAACTGTAATTGTAAATTGAGTCACACATGTGAAATTATACTGAAGCTGTGATCCGAGCTGAAGTTTTATAATGGCATATGCAAGCGTGGTCAGTCCAAAATAACAGAACTCGGAAAGCTAGCAACTCAGAAGTAAGCTAGCTACCTCGGAAATAGTAATTTATTGTTTTGACTAGAGGTAATTGATTTTTTTCTGAGGCTTGAGCAGAAAGCACGAATCCCTCCTACTCCCAGCCTCAGTGCTTCAGATTGTCCAAGTGGAAGGAGGTTCCTCCAAAGTCGTCCCCTTTGCAGGAGATCTATAAAAATCAGGCCTTGATTATTGCCTGATGTGTGTCAAGAAGCAGCAATGCTGCGCGTTAGTTGTCAGTCGTGACTGAACACCTTGTTTCCTTCTGCTGACTCCTACGCTCTCCTGCACTGGCAGAAGGACGGTGGAGGAGACCTGTGGCTGCTCTCTGCGTCCTGGTAGAGTAGGCAGATGTCAGGCAGGGTAGGAAGAAGTAGGATACCACAAATGGGTTGGGTTAGGAGTGTTTTCCTCAGGACGCTTGTCCCTTTGGATCACTCACTCGATGTGCATACTTCCCTTGCAGCTGCCGCCCGAGCATGTGATGAGTTTCATGGTCAGTGATTTAATAAACCCAAGTCTTTGGGAGGTACAGGTGGCAGGGAAGTAGAAAGCCAGAAGAAAAGTCAATCTAGGACACAGCAGAGAAGCTTCCCTCTTTGTTTTGGTCCTTGCTGAGTGGTCAAGGGAGTTTCTGCTGAGTGTTGGTTTCAGCCTTCAGCAGCTGTATGAGAAATGGAATAGCTTCTGTGCTCTTTATGGTTGTTCTGGAAGTAGAAGGAGATGAAATGGGAAGCGCAGACGCTGTTTGTTTTAGACAAGGATTATCCAGGTTGCAAACCAGGTGTAATTCCGAATGGGGTAGATTCTTGCTTCATCCATCTCTGCTCCTGGCAGCTGACAAAAGCAAGAACGTACCAAGTTAGGCTGGTATCTGTCTGCATCTGAACAAATGTGTTTTCCAAATATCAAAGCTTGGTTCTCCCTCCACCTTGTAATGCATTTATAGAGTTTAGAGGGCTAACAGTTGCTTTTAAGGGTGGAAATTTGAAAAGCCCATCTCCCAGGTGGAAGCCAGTTCAGCCAGGCACTAAGTACAGGGAGGCTCCGTGACAGTTTGTGATGTGAACCAGGACACTGGTTCACTGCAAACTCATCAAGTAGTAACGGGACTGCTACTTCCTAATTCACATTTTTTGTCACTACTTTGGGGCTAGTCTTGTAACCAAGGCAGCTAAATATGCTTTTAATTAGTGCCGGTTGAAGTATTTGAGTGAAATAAGTACCGAAGGGTTACGTCTTTAGTGTGTGATTTTTACTTTTGGTAGGAGCTGCTTCACGTGTTGGGGTCGGGTTTTTGACTCTTATCACCCAGCACAGCATCACTGGAGCTAACAGATTGGCAAAGTTCAACCCATCCTTTCTCTTTTGGTGGAGGGAGAAAAGGAAATGGTGAAATTCTTTATCACAGCAGAAAAGATCTGACAGTTTTTCTCCAGAGGAATATGCTGTATTTGTGCATTATCTTTTACTTTGGCCAATCTGTTTCTGTGTGTCAGAGATAACACTTGAAAGATTTCCACTTTTCACCCTTATCATTCCTGGGACTGATAGGAGACCATGTTGTCAAATGCCTAAATATCTTCATACCACATTATTTTAACATTTGTGTTGTTTCATTTATAAGACAATGAATTACGTGGCACTCATTTCAAGTCATAATTTACATTGAGTCACAATATTTTTAAGGAAGGATTACTAGAATTGCTTTCAAAATCTCAACCATTCAAAGAAAAGGGGCTGTTGCAAAAAAACATAAAAAATGCAGTCATGCCTCGACGTGGAAGGCTTTTAGAAATACTGACAGTGTTTTGAGAATGAAAAATGAGAAAGTTACGAAGCTAGTAACTTGTTAGGGTTTAATGATCATTTCCCAAATATCTGTGTTAATGTTTCATAGTTATTACATGAACTAGTTCTGATCAGCTGATATGATGCTGTTTTTCCCTCCGGTAAAGGGAAGAATCCTTTGAATAACACCCCTCGGATGACTGATTTTCAAGAGTCAGCACGTCTTTCCTGCCTCTGTGGGGATACAAAGAGATGCTTGAGCCCTTCTGGGCTCTGTGCCTTACAGGAGTGGATTAAATGCCAAGGGATCCTATTTTTGACAATGTATAGGTGACATTGAAGTAAACTCCATGGATGGAGTTCTTAGTTAGGAGATGTTCACGCAGTGTCCCTGGGGGCAGGATCATAGCTCAGGAGGGTGACAGGGTGTGGGAAAACACAGCGTCACTGCAGTTTTGCAGAGCACTGCCAGTTTTTCTCTTCCTCAAACAATAAAACTGGTTTTCACTCTAACTTTGTGCAGGCTAATCGCTGATGGCAGAATTTCTAAATAAATATCCTGCCTCTTGACTCATGATTGCAAATGATGAAGTCATGCTGTTGGTACAGTGTAGGAGCTGGAATGATAACCTAGGCACAACTTCCCTTTGCTGTGAGGGGGTGTGTTTCCTCTAAGGCACAAGCTTTTGATAACATTTCAAGTGATTTCTAGCCCGAAAACTATTTTGTGGTTCTCCCCAAGTCTTGAATGTAAACCGAAGAACTGCAGTTCTGCCATGGGCACAACTCTTAAATGTGCTTGGGAGGAGCTCTATGAGGAGCAAACTTCTGCCACAGTGTGACTTCACCCTCTTCTGACCTCCTGCCGCTTCCTTTTCCCATCTTAATTTTGCTATGAGTGTTAAACTGATGGAGAACCAGGCATGATGGTGACAGGGAAATGTTTGCTAGCTTGGAGTTTAGATGCGGAAGAGCACTGAGGTAGATGCGGTGTTGGTTCTGCACAGCTCACTGTCCGTGCAAGTCTGCTAGCAAGTCGCATTTTAATGCAAGTTTGGAGGAAAGGGTGGGAGGAAGAGCAAGAATCTTTTTTCATGCATCTTTGCGGGAGGAGGCAAAAACATTGGGATGATGATCACGTGGCTGGGAGCTTGTGCCTACTGAACCTCTAGCAAATAATTGTTGCTTGAACTTAATGCTTCCATGCACCTTTGGAGCTGCAGTAGAATATATAACCTGTGGTGCATAGTTAAGCATGAGCAGGCTGATGGCCTGCATATAAAATGCCTATTGGTAAACACTGAGCACCTTCTTATTTACTCAGGATTCTCTGCATTCCCTAGTGTTAAAATGGAAATGCAAATACTGTGGTAACTCTGACTACTGTGAGCAGGAAACGCCAGTACTTAAATAGCTCCTGCTGTATAAGTCTTATTTATTGCTTCTGTTCTGAAAATTATACGGAGTTTGCATGTGCTCTAATTTTGAAGCTTTTCCTGAATGGCTTTGAAGTCTTTTGAAAGTTCTCCAGATCTTTTCAGACTTCAAAGATTGATAGTGTTTTCTTTCTGTCCTATGTGAGGGACGTAGTGGAACTGGGGATACAGTAGAAATGATCATTTAAAAAAACTACATTAGAAAGCCAGGCCTTTTCTTTAAGATTCCTTAAACCATTCAGAGAACGTGTGCTTTTGCTAGAGGGGAAATAGTCCATGAATGCTGTGAATAGTGTTTTACAAGCCATATTTCCTCAGGACACAAAGAAGGCAGCAAGAGGAGGAAGCAGAAGCAGAGAGAGGAACAGAAGAAGAAGAAGTCAACCAAAGGGAGTTACTAAAACGGACTTCTCTGCTATGCCAATACCTTTATAATAACGACAGTATAATGTTACATTTGAGCACACCTCTTCTGTGTATATTTTTTGATTGTTCACATCGCTAGCAAGGAAGTGACTCATGTTTAAAACTGTACTAAAATTGCACTATATTATTCTTCTTAGTTTCACGGAGTGGCTTTCTTGCCAGTCAAGTTAGGGAATTCGAACGAGGCAGATGTTGGCTGGAAGTGTGTTATGTCTGGAGATTGGAAGGCGTTACAGAATTTCTTACCTCTTCCTTGCCGGGGACGAAACGGACTCTAGTCTAGTGTTTGTTTATTTGTCTTGTAGGAGCTACAGGGTTGTGCCAGTGCCTGTTTGTTTGGTCACTCTGGCATCAACATCAGGCCTGTTGAAAGAAGAGTCCTTTTCACTCATGTCATTGGGAATGGGGTTGAGACATGAGTTCTTAATAATGCAAGTTTAATAAGTGACTTCTCTGGTTGTTTTTATTCCCTGAGCTGGGCAGCGAAGGTCTGTTCCCATGGTTAAAATGTTCCTTCATTTTAAATTGTATCATGAAGTTATAGCCTGATTTTAAGGAACTTAGTGTAAAGCTGGTCCCTTGTAAGCACTCCTGATTTCCATAAGCATAGTTGACTCCCGATGAATCATTTAGTGAAATCATTCCTTATTTTAAAAGTTTATTTTCAGAACCTAGAGACAAATGACCTAAGTGCTACTTTAAAAGTGCTTTTTATTTCTGCTGAATATGTTTTAGATAACAAACATTTTTTCAGCATCTGTATCAAGTTGTTTCTGCAAAGAAATTACACCTTTATGTGCAAAAGCATTTTGCATGAGTTTTATTGCAGGACAAATTTTTTTTAGCTTGAAAAGATGTCTTCAACTGAAAAAAAATATGTATTTTCTGGCAAGATTACTTCCTTACTTCTCATACTTATCTCATGTGCATGACACATTGCTTCCCCTAACCTTTTAGTTTGTACAGGGCCCTTCCGTTGCCTTAAGCATTTACCTGCATGTTTCCTGTCAGTACGTTGCCTCCTCTTTTTAACCTCCAGGTAGGAGTTAGCAGCTTATGGGTTTGTTTTGTTTCTTTTGTCTCCCTCTTGCCAATACGGTGTCAATGTAACAGACTTAAACCTGGCAATATTGGAAGTCCACAGTTCCTGGAGAAACTTGCTCATCCCAACATCTAAAAGATGTAGGAAAGCACGTAACGGTGTAAGGAAGAAGCTAAACAGAAAAATCAAGTGTGCATTGTAGCATGGTTTGAGGTAACAAATTCTGGTATCTCTGGTATCTGAACGGTTTAGCTTCAAATGCTTATGTTACCCAGTGTAACCCTATGCAAACATATAACCATACATGAACTCTGTTAGGGTATTTAAATTGTGGTTAAATGAAATAAGACCATTCTTCTGTCACTTAAGTACCACTTCTTTTGTTTTGTGCAGTGTTACTAGTATTTAAAAATAAAGAAAATTCTCCTTTATACTTTGTCCTCTTGCACCATACTGTAGACTACAGCTGTCATCAGTTTTTCATGTTTAGTTTCCATTAAAGTTTAGGCTGTAAGCACAAGGGAGAGAGTCTGCATTCACAAAACGCCCACAAGCATACCAAGTTATTCCTTTTGCTAAATCAACGAGCAAGTCGATACAGTCCCTGTGTCAAATGGCTGGAAAATGAGGCTTCTTTCTGCCTGGAAACATCGCTGTAAGGAGCGTACACCTCAAACGGAGCTCGCCCGTTTTCTGTGCAAGGGGCGCTCATCCTGGATCGTCTGTTCATCCTGGATCACCAACATTTTGCATTGCATCCCATTTGCATATGCTGGGAGAAGACCCTCCTCCCCAGAACGTATGCCAAACTTAAGCTATTAGTGCTCCTCATTTGCTGGGAAAATGGTGTGTGCTATGGAAGAGCAGGAGAGGTGGAGGGAGGGAGAGGTGACACTGGCATAGGGCTGATCTCCCCAGGCTGTCCCAGTGCTCTGAGCAGCCTCGCATCGCAGGGCAGAGTGGCTCCAGGTCAGGAATGTGCTTTGCAGAGTTAAAGCAGACCAGGATTTGGCATGTAAATACCTTCTTGACTCTGATTCCTGTGTTAGGCCTGAAGAAGGAGGACACAGCATTAATTAATTAGGAGACCTGAAGGTAGGCTCTAAATTAGTTAGGGAGCCTGGCGAGGGCATCCCCATCCCACCGGGAAGGTGCTGGTTTGCCGCTGCACTCCTACACCCTGTGCCTCCCGTGGGGAGAAACTCTGGGAAACACGAGTCTTCAGAGGAGGAGACCATCTTTCCTACAGCTACCAAGGGTCTGCCCAAACTTGCCCAGAAATTAAGAAATGTGGGCTCATGGCCATTGATCCCAATTCCTTCCTTCTCAGCCTGCTTATTTCTGGATTTTCACTGGAGGGTAACTGCTTAACTGAGCACCGTGAAGCAGGGTTGTCCTGGGTGTAGCACGGTGCCCACGGGTTGTGCTGCTTGCAGGACAGCCTGGACCTGGTGTCCACGTCTGCCACGTATGTCTGAGCAGGCACGTATGGGAGGTCCCTGTGTCCCAGTGCGCCCATCTGCCAGAGGTGAAGGCTGCGTGATGATGTGGTTCCTTAAGGTATGTGCTGGGGCAGGAAAAATGCAGGTGGGTGTGAGGCACCGCAGCTGATAACAGAAGGTGCTGGCCTACGAGTGGCTGTGAATAAATGTGTTGTGAAAGTTGGAAAAAGATTCCTGACCATCCTACAATACTTCTGTGGAAAAGCTGAGGACAGAAGCAGAGCTAGTTTAAATACAGCTCTGATGTGTTTTAGAAAACGTATTGCAAAATGATACAGAGCAAACACTGGGGCCCAAAGAACCAAAATGTTTTCAATCCCCTTAGTATCCCATGGGGAAATTAAATTATTAGGGTAGAGAATGAGTTGAGTAACAGCATAATTAAAATGCTACACTGAAAGCAAAATAATTTTACCTTAAGATAGTGGGCCACAATCACAAACAAACAAAATGCTGACAGATACGGGTTCCTGCTCCTCACTGGGAAGCTGCCACTAAGAAAATGTCTTAAATTCAGTTGTTTTTCCACACCTTTTAGAGATGTGCACAGCCTGCTCTTTGAACTAAGATTTGGCAAGACTTTGATCTTAAACAAATGATCTCAGAGAGTGTAGGTGTCAAAATGATAAAAATGTGTTTTTCAAGTTTTTGCCCAGTCTTTGCTCTGTGCTGCTGCCCATCTCCATGGGCAGACCTGTAAATCCTGCTTCTAGAGGCAATGCAGAATTGTTTTTCTCTATCAGCTTGGCTGCCTTTACAGACACTTGCTTTCCCCAAATTTCAGAATCACCTCATGAGCCTTTGTACATATTTGTTGAAATAACACACGGAAAAGATGCTTCTTTTGAAGAGTCAGGCACCCAGAAAATGTGCAGTAATCATTCGGGAAGTACTAAACTGCCTGTTCTCCCAACCACAGCTGGAATGCGTGACTGCTACCCACTTGTTCTTCAGGAATGTTACTAGATGTGTGCCACCAAACTGGTGCCTGTCGGTGGGATTAGCTTGTTACTATATTGAATGTTACTGTTGTTATTCTGCCTTTACAGAAATGCATTAATTTCCCTGTTTCTTCCTTCATTTTGTGTGCCGGTTGCGCAGGACTGTTTATTCCTGGGATGCACAGGTTAGTCCTTCCTGTATGTCAGATCTCAGTTATTTTCTTTGATGTGCAGTCCTGCTCCTTTATATGCAAACTTAGCTCACGTTTTAGTGCTCTCTCACGTTACCTTGCCTGGGGAGCACCTTACTCCCCTGTAACTACCATGCTGGTGCCTGTGTGTGTGTGTACAACTGCCCACTACTGGGTATATTCTCTTCCCAACAAGCAAGTTGGAATCTGGTCTTAAGAGCCTTTTTATTACTACCTGAAAAACTGCTGACTGCTACCTGTAGCACTGAAAACTCTAGACAAGGCAGCTTTCCCCTCCACTGATGAGAATTAGAGCAGGGCACTTATAGCCACATACAGATCTCAATTTTAACAAATGGTCATTTTTGAAACTATGATCGATTCACCTGCCTTGTGTCAGCACGCTTTGACTTCTCGCAAGTTTCTCTAGCCAAAAAGGGTTAGGTGGGGTGTTGGGAAGTGTCAGGTTTGTTAAGCACCTTGTTGGTGCCCTCTTAGCCCCCAGCTGTTAACTACTGACATCCAGAGAAGCACTTCCAAAGAGGCTGAGCTGACCCAAGCGTGGGGTAGGTCACCTTGCTGCTTTCATCACAAGCAGAGACTGCTCATGTCATCTGCCACATCTTGACCTACAGCATCAAGTATCTCAGACTTTCCTTCTGCCTCTCCCAGAAGACCTCATGTTATCACTCAAAACCAGCCCAGAAAGCAAGAAGTGAGTGTGAGAGGAAGATCAAAACACCGGTGCTTGTCGTGAGTTGGGATTTTTTATTTTTTAAGCTTTGTTTTTTAGTGCTTTGATTTTAGGAAAATGCCTCCGTGTCTGCCCAGAAAGTGGTCACAGATTTCCTAGGATGTCCCCATGGAGGGCACAGGACCTCACTGCACTGGATGTGTAACTGCATCTCTGCAATGCCTGTATCCATTGGCACATGCACCCTTCTACTTAAACAGCATACAGGATTTTTTCTTTGTCTTTTCTGGAAAGTGCTCATCCTTTGGTCAGTGCAGAGTGGCTTGCATTTCTTTAGGCTGCCGGTGGTTGTAGTTTAATGAAGTCTTATGATATGGCAGATTTTTTTTTTTTTACAGTATCTCAATATTAGAAGGTTGCATTTGGGAAGTTCCTTTAACTGAAAAAGCAAAATTTACTTCCAGGTTTTTCAGTATTTGCCAGTATGCAAATATGCGTCTTAAATGTTAAAGGTTAAAACTTATGAAATATATTTTTTCCCTGATTTCTGGAGTGCCAATGTGTGACATCTTTGGATGGTTCAATATGTTAAGCTGAGCAGTGCTGGTTGCATATTGCTGTGGGAGACCAAGAGACAGTTTGAAGCTTCTTTAACAGACTGCATGCTCAGAGCTGAGGAAGGGAAGGAGCTCTAAGGAGGCATTAAGCTGCACAAAGCACATGCTTCCCACGGCACCTGGAAGGGACACTCATCAAAGGTGCATGACTTGATCTTGGCAGCAGATGCAAGCTACAACCTGCCCTACTGGTGGGGTTGTGACAACATGGGTTTTACCACTTTGGGATTCAAGGTGAGGAGGGAATCAGTCTTAGAGCATTCCCAGTGCTGTGAGTCACGCTTTATACCCATAAAAATGATTTGTCAGCTACCTGGCCCGCTGTCCTGTCTTTGATAGTGACTAATGGTGGCTGCCTAGGGGAGAGCACAGGAACAGGCTAAGCATGTAATTATAGCTCATCAAAATGTTTTCCCAGCTGTGGCACTCTGTGGGTCAGAGGCTCCTGGATCCAGAAATTGGCCCAGTACTTTTTTTTTTTCCCCATCAACTTGTTCAATTGCCTCTTAACCTAGAAAACTGCTCAATAGTAAGAGACGCCTCATCTGACTGTTGGATAATGAGGTAACCCCTCTGTTTTAAACCTTTCTGCTACAGCTTCCTTTGGTTTCCTCCCCACCTTCATCCAAATACTGGGAGATACCAAACACCACATCCTTGTTCACCTTTTCGATTTCCACTCATGATTTTACACATTTCACTCATGACAGCCCCTGGTTAACTCTTTCATGGCTCAAGGGGTCCAACATATTCAGCCATTACTTGCTGAAAAGCCTCTTCCTACCTTTGGTCACCCTTTCAGTTACAGGAAAGTTCATTAAACAGCAGCTGTTTCTCAGCTGTGTAAATTGTGATGACTGCCTGGACAAGCATGACCAGCACTTCAGCAGCTTGCTAATACCCTGCTATCAGTCTGACAGAAAGAGAAAAATGGCCACGGAAAGCCTATGATGCAGGAAGAGCAGACCAAAGCTAGAGACCTGTGTCTGATGCCCTCAGTCTCACCAGGCTCTCACGGGCTCTGGAATGAGAACGCGTGAGCTCATGGCAGCGATGGTATCTCCAGAGTGTGGTTGCACACACCTTCACCCTCCTTCCCGCCCCCTCAGCTGAAATCACGTCGCGGGGCATTCCTTGGTGGCTGACAGGACACACACCTTCTGACTCAGGCACAGCTCCTGCCGCCACTCGTTGTTCCTCTGTCTACAAGCGTTAAGAAGCAGCTGGTGCTGCCACTGCCAGTTCGCCTGCTCCCATGCAGAACCAGCACTGGCTGTACGATCCCCACCAGCTGGGGAGATGGGCCCAACAGCCTGGGGAAGACACCTCGCTCCTGCCATGGCAGCACCTGGAGACATGAACGATGTGACTCCACGCACCCTGGATTTCTGCAGCGCTGCCCATGACAGCTTTTCCAGTTCCAACCCCTTGTTGTCCAATGTGAGGTTGATATTCCCCATCTGTAGCACCCTGGGCTGTGTTTTCCCTATTCCCCTCAGCATCTTTGGTGCAGGGACAGCTGTATGCATGTGTTCGCTTACTGGGTTTTCAGGTCACTGACGTCATTTGGGAAATCTTAAATGGCTGGGGAGTTAGATATGAGGAAACATCAGTGATGGTAGGGAGGATCCAGAGAGAAGGAGAGTGTAGGACATCAAACACTGATTCTTAAAGTGCAAAGTCAAAATGGGTCCATTGATCTGATCCCTTTCCCCCCCGAAAAAAAAGAAGAAAGGTCAAATCTCGGAGTGAGTCTGGCTCTGCAGTTCTGGTTCAGATCCAGTTCCACTTTAAATATGATTTTGCCCAATAGGTTTTTGATCTGAATGCAGACACAGGCTTGAGTGCTAGGTAACCCTTGCTTGCTGTGCCTCTGCTCCAGCAGACAGCCCTGCTGCAGTTTGCAGGAAGGGATTTTTGGGTGCACCTGAGCCCACAGCCTCTTCTTTCTCATCAGGATTCACATTTGGTGGTGACGTTTTTTTAATCAACAAAATGACTTCCCTTGGAACCACAGATTTTTCTCTCATGGATAATTAGGAAAATATTATTCAGCTCATGTGTAATGCAAATCTCAGGTTGCATTAGGAGATGGGATGTGATAGAACACGATGGTAATGACTCACCTCATATCATGTTTTATTGTGATGTGTCAGCTGAGAAAGCTATAGGTGTTTCTGCTAGCCCAATTATGAAACAACCGCTGGTTCATGCAGAGATTACTAAGTTTTTCCTAGGCTAGTTAGCAGATAGGTTTAGGTCTGTGGTTTAGCAATGTTTTGCTTAAGGTGCTAACAATGAGCTGCCTCACAATTTATTTTCCACCCAGAAAAGTCATCAGTCTCTCGTTAGCAAGGGTTAAACTCGCTCAAAAACTCCAGTCATCAGGACAAGACTGTCTCTGTTGCCAGAGGTGAAAGCTTGTGAGACTGCCTTTATTTCAGGGCTGCTTTCTGCAGGTATTGACTAGAAGAGGATGATGATGCCATTGCCCATCACTGCTGTAGAACTGAGAATATGAAGGCATGATTTGGAAATTCAGGAGGTTAGAGACTGGCCATATACTTCTCAATTTAATCCAGAGAGTGACAGATGTCTGGACACAGGCAGAAAAACTCCAAGGTAGGATTTCACTTCTGTTGCTGCTGGCTGCATTGCTGGTGGTCATTAAGAAGCAGCACACAGGACCCTTCAGGATGCTGCAGCAGCCATGGGTATGAAATTGTGTCTACGGGATGTGGGTGACAGAAATGGCGGAGACCAAAGGGTCTCAGTCTCTCTTCACCACTGGTCCAGTGAGACTGCTTTGCCTCCTGCTTAAATACCCATGGATTTGCCAAGGCTGCACAAGCAAAGAGCTGCTCAGCTGGGCAGTCTGGAAGTGTCTGGGGTACATGACCTGCTGCGGTGATGGTGGATGAGGAATGGGTTTTTTCTGGCAAAATTTAGGTAAATTTTCAGAGTAAGTATTTACTCATTCAACTTCTCTTCTTGTGCTATTTATTTTGACTACGAGTGGACTAGGCAATGGGGCTGTAGTTTCTAGCCCCTCATATGGGGACAGATTTGGGACAGGTATGATGTCCCCCCTCCCCCAGCTCCACGGCTTCTCCTGACCGCAGCTCTCCAGCAGTCCCCGTCCCTTCTGCAGCAGAAAAAGTAAATTCCATGAAATGTGCTGGGCTTTTGCTGCGTCAATGAGAAGAGACCAGGGTAGGACCTTTCCTTTCATTTTTGTACCAGGGTTTGAACTCCCCTTCTCTAAGTGTCAGTCTCACACCATTAACCCCTTGCAGCCCTGGTCTGAGGAGACGGTTTCCTAGCAGGGTTGTAAACGCTTGAGAGGTGGCATCTGGGGAGGGAAACAGAATAATGGAAACGTTAACAGATCTTTCATTACACACTCAATACATCATTACTTAATTTCTTTGCTTTTGACTCCTGTTTTTATAGGTTTCCCCCCCTCCCTCGCCCCGATCAATAGCATTCATCCTGCTCAGTGAACAGGCTTGATACTGTTTTTATGGTGTGAAAATTGCTGTTGCTTTGACTGGCTCCTATTACCAGGTGACACTTCTTAGCAGAAAACAATGAATCTTCCTATTATTTGGAAAATAAATGTGATTTATGGTAGCAGCAATCAATAGTGGTCTGCATCTCGCCATCAGAACACTTGCTCTCTTGAAATAAGACTTTCACCTTTAGAGTGTAAAGGCTGCTTATCTAGTGCTGCAGAGCAATCTATGATATGTATATTTTTAATCCCAGCCTTTATTAAGCTTTTTTAAAAGACGATGCTGAAGAAAACATCTGTTGTCTTTTTAAAGGGTTTGATACCTATTTGGAAAGCAGTTCTGTAGGTGTGAAGTTAAGCATGCTGGCAGGGAAAGACGTGTTGTGGATGCTGGAAATGCTGGAGGGAGGAGGAGGAAGAGGAGAGCACCTGCGATCCCTTCCCTTCGCTCACTGGAGAGATGATGGTCAGCACTGAGGATTTATTATTAAAATCCCACAACACTGATAACAACAACTGGACCAATTTAACTGCAGGGAAGCAGAACCACTTCACCCGATAGCTGTGCAAGGCATTACCTGGAGACGGCTGAAGAGGCCTATGAGGCTGTTCCTGTTTTTAATGTTCACTCTTGCTCTTTGGCAGCAACTTCTCTGCTGCCTACTAGTTGGCCTTAGCTCTTGTGGGATAGCTCTGCTCCAAGACAGCTCCTCTTCCTCGGATGCCTCTGCCGGAAACATTTTGTGCTTCTCGTAGAAAGAGTAAATAAAGAGCTTGCCTATTTGGGGACACTTTTTATGCCTCTTTTAGGGCAAGGGATCTAAAGGAGCTCCTCATCGCTTTTTTTTTTTATTATTAATTAAAAATAGACACAGTCTCCAAGTCCCCTCAACTCTTTGGCTTATTCCAGGCTCAACAGGGATTTGAATTCCAGTTCTGGTGTATTTATGCAGGAAGAGGACATTGTCTGGCTGAGTGCATATATCAGTACTTCTGCAAGCAATTGCAGTTGAAGTCAAACCCTGAGCTCTTCTTCATCATTGTGTCTCACGTGCCAAGGAAGAGGAGACACAGAGGGAAGCAGAGCTGTGGGTCAACTCAGCTGGGCACAAGGACTCCACACCTCCAAGGATGAATGCTCTGGGAGAGCTACGATGCCCCAAACCCCTAAACGTTGGAGAGCCGCCCAAGTGATTCCAGTCCAGGGTGGAAATTTTCACCTCCTAGGAATCAAATTGAACCTGAGCAAATAATTCCATCCTACAGTGTGGTGCCTAAGGGGCCACACTTTTTGCAAAATTACTGTTGAAAGAAGCCCTGTGTCTAAAGTGGTACATTTGCATGTTGGCACAGGGAAGACTGAGCACAGAATTATTGAATGTACCTACTAATGCTGCACAAAGGGACAAAGATACGGGGCCCAAATTGTTTCTCTGTGCACAACTAAGCTGCTCAAAAAATAGTTACCCAAGAAATATTCATTAAGGTATTCTGACAAAGATGAATGTTTCCTTAGGAAGCAGGTACATCAGACAGGAAGAGGTTGATCATTAATTTTAAAGAGTCAGTTTTCTGTCAGGTAAAATTTTATTTTGGAGATATTGTACTATCCATTCCTGCCAGCCTTCTTGCTCTGCTTTGGGGCTGATTTCTGGTGAAGCTTAAGTGAACACCTGAAAGTTGCTTCTTTCTCCATAGAAATAAATATATATGAATAAATATTCATACGTATATGTACCTTAAGCACCCTTCTGGATATTTTTCAACTACTCTGACCAAGAGGACAGATACTGCACTAGCAGCTAGGAGGATAAAGCAGACCAGAATTGCCTTTGTCAGAATGGAGTCAGCAGTTTTCTGATTATCTTTGTGAAATGCCTTTATTTCTCAGGCCTCTCAGTACTATGATCAGGCAGCAGCAAACACTGGGGTGATCAAAGCCTGATTTGGCTCTTCTCAGTGGAACTCTCTTGTTTTGTGGTCAAGAGGGGTTGATGGTTGGACTAGATGATCTTAGAGGCCTTTTCCAACTTTAATCTTAGAATCATAGAATGGCCTAGGCTGGAAGGGACTTTAGAGATTATCTAGTCCAACCTCCCTGTCATGGGCAGGGACGCCTCTCAACTAGATCAGGCTACTCAAGGCTCCATCCAACTTGGCCTTGAACACGTACTGAAGAATTTCCTCCTAAGGTCCAATCTAAATCTATTCTCCTTCAACTTAAACCCATTTCCCCTTATCCTATCAGTGGACACTCTTGTAAAAAGTGCCTCCCCAGCCTTCCTGTAGGTTCCCTTCCGGTATTGGAAGGCAGCTATTAGGTCCCCCCAAAGTCTTCTCTTTTTCAGACTGAACAATCCCAGCTCCCGCAGCCTGTCCTTGTAGCAGAGGTGCTCCAGCCCCTGGATCATCCTTGTGGCCTCCTCTGAAGATGCTCCAACAGATCCACGGTCCCTCTTATGGTGGGGGCGCCAAAACTGGACGCAGTATTTGAGGTGGGGTCTCACAAGAGCAGAGTATAGAGGGAGAATCACCTCTCTCGACCTGCTGACCACGCTTCTCTTGATACATCCCAGGATACGGTTGGCCTTCCAGCCTGCATGAGCGCACTGCTGGCTCATGTTGAGCTTCTCGTCTACCAACACTCCTAAATCCTTCAGGGCTACTCTCAACCCAGCCTATGCCCAGTTTGTATTTGTGCCTGGGATTAGCCCGGCCCAGGTGAAGGACCTTGCATTTTAACTTGTTGATTAATAATTCTATGATTTAATTATTATGAAAATCTGATCTTCTAATATTACATGAGGCCATATAACGTCACTTTAATGATGCCTGCATTAAAGTTATGATCTCATGGCAAATCCAGAGTGCATCTCGTAGCGAGACAGCCACAACTGGAATAATTATCTCTTTTAGGCATCAACTCTTACAGAAGATACTTCAGTTTACTCAGCTCCTCAAACAACTGCTTCTTCCAAGCAACTGCCTGGCTGCAACATCTTTACACAGGTAGGACTGTCTCTGGCCAGGACTAAATGTAGGGTTTGTGCTGAGTTGGCTACAAGGAATGGGTTTCAGTGGGGTAAAATAGCACAGATACAGTTGCCAGGGTAGCTATAGTTACACAGACTTTGATAAATATAATTACACTGTTGTTAAAGGGACTTCTGGTGTAGTTTATTTCTTTGAATTGCAAGAGCTGGATAGAGATAGGGAGCTGTCTAAGGGAGTCCACAGTTTTGTTTCCTTATCTGAAATTAGAGCCCCAGGACACAGGTGTATTCTCATACTTTGAAGATTGATTTAAAATAAATACCAGTCTTTTTATATCAGACTCTTTCTGTCTGTCTGGGATTTCGGACACATGGATGTACTTATTGCAGGTGCAGCTTTTCCTGCTGCCCCACTTTGCAGGGGACGTATCTGTGTGTACTCAACTGGCTATGGGTGCAGGATTCAGCCCTGTGTGTTTTAGCTCTGTATTTCTAGTGATAACTACTTTACTGGGATAATGACACATGGACTTGAAGAGGTGTTATACATTAGTTACAGCAACACAGAGAGTCTGTGGTAAAATTCTGGATATATTTAAGGCTTCACATATGTAACATTAAGGAAGCCACTGCTACATGTATCATTACACTGAATCTCACTCTTAAAGGCTATTTTATTTTGATCACGAAACAGACTAGCCCAGTAACAGAAGCACCATGTTGCTACCTCAGAATCTGGCCCTAATTTGATGACACTACCAGGATGTGTCCTATATAAAAGATCTCGAAAAGGTCTTCCTATTTAAATTAAATCTTCTGGAGTGTACAATGCTTTTCTGAATGGAAATAATCATTCTTTAATTTAGCGCTGGCAGCTGCTGTGCTATTTGCACTAATATATACCAATATTCAGTGAATTAAATGATGATGCCTCCTTCCAAGTGCAGTGGTGAAGAACTATCAACCCACATTACCTTTACCAACTAATCTGTATGGCTCCAAACATGGAACAGTTTACTGTGATGAGTTAACTCCAATACTTACACAGTAAACCCCCAAAAGCTGTTATCATTTATAAGCCTAGAAGGAGCTTTGCTCCACAAAGCTTAATGTACTCCCATCGAGTTCCTGACTTCATAAATAAAGCAGTGCTCTGCTTTCGCCCTAGGAAGAGGTGGCTGTGTTCCTGACTCTCTCATCAAATTGAAACCGTTACCAAAACAGCTTTTTTGCATCAGTCAAGAGCTTTTTATTTTGTAAGCTACCCCATCCTCATTTTTGATACAGCTGAACTTCCTAGCACACTTGCCTATTTTATCAGCTCTGTAAAAAAATCTGTTACACTTTCTTCCGTAGAGCCCTTCTGGTTTTCTATGATTCCTGAGAATTTGGGGCTGCAAAGAATATTAATATGGAAGCATAATTTTTGCTGGAGGAATCAGTCTTTACAGATACGAAGTTCGAAGTAGGAAATTTGCTGGAATGAAGGTGGGCTGGAGGCAGAAAGTGATTTGATGTATGATGCATGGCCACATTACAAACATAACTCTGCTTGAGAAGGTGGCCTTCAAGGTTATGAGAGTAGCCCGGGACTTAGAAGATCTGCACACAGTTCTTTGCTTCTGCTTTCTTGAGTCAGTCTTGAAATGGATACCAGTCAATGGTTACTATCTCTCTGTTCCCCACGTATAAAATAAGGTAATTTAAGCCCTTTCTCTTGCACTTCATTCAATCCATTTAGCTCTTTAATTCTTCAGACCAGGAACTCAGTCATGCTATTTCACAAGGCAAGCACACAGAGAAATGGAGCAATACAGATTAAACAGTACTGTAGCTTACAAAAATTAAATTCAACCCTACAGAGTGCTCCCCCTTAGTTCTAATACTGAGACAACACATTTCTCCCTCTCCCTGACATCTAGGCACACCAGAGATGGCGATGGGTGAGGTCTGTAAGTGCCCCGCTCTGCCCATGGCTCTCATTGCATCGCCTCTCACTCTGCCTAAGTGTATTTACAGTGCAAGTATTTGCACAACCACAGTCATATCCGAGGGCTTTCCCAGAGATAAGGGGTTTTATTTCACTTCCGTCCATTATCTGCAAACCGATGTAATTAGTTTATCCCATGTTTGCCAAGAGAAAACAAAAACGAACGGCTTAAATGGTATTTGGAAGAACAACATATTCCTGCCCTTTGGCATAATTCAGCCCATAACTCTTTATCCAGCTGTTCCCGAGCTATGAGATGTCCATCGCTCTGGGATGTGACAGAGCAGCTATAGCAACATTCCTTCTTGATTTAGAAGAAAATTTCAGCCCATCCATCACAGGAGAAGTTATTAAACTCCTTCTGTTACTTATCTTCTCCATTCATAACCTGCCCTTTTGTAGGTACTCACATTTTTGGGGAGCGGGATAGTGCAGGAGCAATGTAACTTGTTCTCTTCTGGCTGTGCGTCAGCTCTGCCCCCAGCATGCTGGACGTGAGTCCCACTGGAGTGGAACAGACCCTGTAACTGTCCTCTTTGAGATGTTTAAATGTATTTTCCTCCTTGTTAGACAAACTTACTGTAACCCGAGCTGTCCAAGCCAACTAGTATGGTAAAAAGATGCCATATCAGGCAAACATATCAGGAAGCCAAAGCAAAAGGAGAAATGTTTAAAAAGACCCCCAAAACAGCTACCTTTAATGGAACTAAATAGCTTAGTTAAATAAATAAGAAGCTCTTGCTTGTGGAAAAAAATCTCAGTGATTTCCCCTGAGGTAAAATCCGTAGAGAAAAGAAAAAAAAAATAAGTCTAAAAAAATTCCTTCACCATAAACCCAAAGAGACTTGTCAGCTCTATGGCAGCAATTGGAGAGCTCACTCAAGCAAGAAGAGGATTAGGCTATCTCTTATCAAAGCACATATGGGCTGGATTTTTACAGCAACTTAAACAGAAAGTGGTGTGGTTTGGAGTTTTGTTTTGTGGGTTTGGTTTGTTGGTTTTTGGGGTTTTTTTTCATTTTTTTTCCAGCTGTGGCAAAGACTGGAAGAAAGAATGTACACAACACAGTCTCTAAGGCAATGTCTTTCCAGTGGGACCAGTGCCTACATCCTCCTTCTAGATCCATCAGCTTAAACAATCATAAAACTGCTCTGCTTGTTGTGACCCCAAAGGCAACATGAGACATTTATACCTTTGGTTAAATCTATAAGACCCATGCTCCATGGTGCTGAACACGAGAACGAGGTGACTGTGCTGTGAGAAGGAAAGGAGATAGCTGGTGATGAAGGCTCCTGGATGATGCAGGAGAGCTGGAAGCACCTACACTACCACAAATCCTGCCTCCTAATCCCCTCTGACCTGGGCTCCTGATCCCAGACACATCAGCACTCAGCTATTTTGAATCTGCTCAGGCTTCCAAAAATACCAGGCATGCCCTGAGCATACTCACATTAGCACGACCTCCGCTGTGAGAACATGGTACAAGTGAGTTTGCTCCATGCTAGGAGCACCGCGCTCGCCCGCTGCCGCAGGACGATGTGACTGTATTTACAAGTAGCAGAAATGGGGCAAATTATTACTGGAGTGTGAGCAAATGATTCCTTATTCCTCATTTTTTTTCACTGGGACTTCAGCTTTTCAGACTGTGCCTTAGCTCAAGTGTGTAGACAACACAGCATTGAGGGGAGGGGACCGATTACATGACTGCTGTGTAGTCCTCAGCTCTGCCACAAGTCACCTTGTTGCTCTGGTCCTCTTCTTTACAAGTTCCTTCCACGTTCTTTACAAGGTCCTTCCAGGTACTGTCTCCTCTAGGCTCAGTCCAGCTGCAGCCCTCTCTTCGCTCTTACAGCTTCTCAGATTGGGCTGGTGGCAGCTTTCAGGGGGCACCGACAAGCTCGCCTCCATTCTATCCCTTGTCTTTCTTATTATATGACTCTCACAGTAATTTTATAGCAAACTATGCCAGGGCAGCATAACTGGGCATCTTCTCTTGCCTATCTTCAGACCAGCTGGTGCTCTGTGTGTTCTGTGACTGGTCCTTCGCTGTCACACTGTGATTCAGCCCCGCTCCCAACATCTGCTCTGTGTCTTTAACCAGTTTTCCCCTGAAGAGAAAACAGATATGCTTTTAATTTAGAGTCTACTTCTGGGCTTTAAACTCACTCTTCTAAAAGTTATTAATTCCAGGACAGACACAATTTTCTCTCTCTTCTTCCACCTCAGATTCTAGTGCTGTTGAGGTAATGTGTCTCTGTCTGCCTAGCTTTTAGTTACAGTCTTTGCCACTGTATAACTGTTTCCCTTTCTTTTTCGTTTTCTTTTTTTTTCTTTTTTAATTTTCCTTGCCACTCTATCGCCAGCTGCAGAAAAACTATTATCTTCTCCCTACAGGCAGGGCATGAAGAGATAAAAAAGCAATTCCAATGCCAAATCTCAAAGCCTAGCTGCCCAGCCTTCAGCCACCACCCTTCCTTGTCTAAACCTGATGGTGTGCTAAGCCTGAAGCCTCCTCAGGTTCTCCTTGGAGATTTCCCTAAACCACCCTGCATGTTCTGCCTGACACAGCCACTAAGTCCATGCAGCAACCTGCCCTCCTGCTGGTAGTCACCAACGAGGTGCTCTGTGCCCATTTTCACCTTGAGAGCCTACCCTGGAAGGGGCCATGAGCGTAAAGATGGTCTCAGTTCATGCTCAGCAGGTGAAACCTTCTGCTGGGTTGGAGTAGTTGCAGGTTCACATCCCTCAACTGCTTGAAGGCTTCTGTACACAAGGCTCTTCTCTTGGAGGGAGGAGAATAATTGGGCATTTTTAAAACAGCCATTCGAGGACTTCATGCAGTGTGGGAAATCTTCCGCACAAGAATATACCCAATGCCAGACTTGGTGAGCAAGACTCCTACAGCCTGTGAGCACCATGTAATGGGTTCCATAGGTCTCCAGCAATTTTCTTGCCCCTGAGATGTCCCATCTTGTAAAAAACAATAGGCTTGACCTTAATGTCTACTATCAGTAGAGTCCTCTCCAAAGGAGAGCTTCATATGGAAGTGGGTTTTCTTAGTGCCCTGCCCTACAACACTTTGTGAGGTCAGTTTACCTTATCTTGATGTCAGTCTCTGAGGCACGTGACTTGCAATGGTGCTCTTTTTAGGTGTCAGAGCGCCCAAGTTCTGCTTATAAATCCAAGTAACTCACTCAAGCTAAAATAGTTTATTCTGAAGCTATCACTCCAGCTTGAATTTACATTGTCCCTTTTTAACCTCAAGAGATCTAAATCCACTTGCCTCCGTATATGAATATTATGTTATCAAATAGTATTCAAGGACGTTGTTGCTCTACATATGGCTGTAGCAAGGCTAGCTGTAGTAAGGAATTCATTGCTCAATATCTAGTTATAATGGATTCCATATCTTTACAAGTTTATACATTTAGCTTCAAGCATTTTATTATGACTGGCACTAATAATAAGCTTTCAAAAAAAATCCAGAAGTGCATTGTTCTATATTCTTAGTAAAGTGATCCCTAATCTGCCTAGTTTTCCTGTTTTAAAAATTCCTCTAACCAGGATTTGGTAGACCAGTACTGCCTTCCTTGAATTATTTCAAATGAATAATTCTGATGCCAGGGAAATATTTTGCTGGTACCTCCCTAATCCCCCGGAAAATCCATTCCTATTTAAAAAAACTTAGAAGAAAAACAGAAATTTGCCAGTTCCCAACTGTCGTTTGCCCCTTATAGCCTATTCATGGAGCACTGCCTGGAGCTCTTATCAGTCCGCCTGTGATGTATACATGGCTCTTTCAGCATAACGTATGGCTGTGGACAAGACACGGGCACACGAAAATAACAGCGGCTGATTTTGCTATCAGTATGCTCTTTGACCCTGACCCCTGGATGGAAAGCACTGTATTATTAATTCAAGTCTCATGTTGTCTCTTTACTTGTAACATGTGCTCTGTGCAGGCTTTATTGCTAAGTATGGGTTACTGATTTCTCAAACTGGGAATAAACTCACGCTATTAGAATGACACTCCCAAAACCCAATCTATCTGCTGGGATTCTCATGGGAGCTAGTTACTCTCTGTACAATCTCAGCACCTTTCTACTGACCCAGCACAGGAGCAGAACTAGTATTAGAAAGCACACTGTTAGTGTGTAGAATAATTTTATTTAAAACCACTAGCCTAAATCCCAATTGAATTTACTTGCTGAAACATGAGCTCTTGGTGCAGCACAGGTACCATTTATTTTTGGTGTGAAAGAACAGATTCTTGCTCAGAAAGATTTATCTGATATTAACGACATAGCTGCATTTAGATTGCATGAATCAGTACGTGCCATAAACTGCTTGAACACTCGTTAAACCTGATTAATTAAATAACTCTCCTGGGCTAGAGAGAGATGTTGCTGTTATAGTTTATGATATATCATACATCACATCTGTTTGTTATTGTTCTACCCCTTTTATTTTATGTGTAAAACGGATAATGCCAGCAGGAGTAAGTCCTGCTTATTTTGGAAGAAACAAACGCTCTGCAAACAGGAGACAGTGCAAAAAGTCTGGAAGTGAGGAAATCTGATGGAAATCTCTGTGATTGTCTGAGGAAACACTGGAGGACTTGTCCAGATGAAGAAAAAGCCTGAAGAATATTATTATAAAGTAGTCATTATACTGTAGGTTGTTGTGTTTTTTTTTTTTAACAGTACCAATGTGTATTCTGATTTTAATTCCTTTTGTTTTGAGTGCACTCCCTTTGAAGATGTTGCCAGGGAGGAGGCTGCTTATCCACTGCTCGGGTCTCTTAGGTTGGAGTCTGGTACTCGATGGTACTGATACGTGTCTCTTCCTCTGCTCTGGGGCCCAGATCTGCATTTCAGTGGCTCTCTAAACTGTTCAAGGCTTGGGCGAAGGTAAATCCTCTTCAAATTGCAGGCCAAACATCATTCACTTCGCGTTATCTACATAAGCTCTTTTTTATATTTTTTTTTTATTAGCTGGTAGCACAATTCCTCCAGTTCTCAGGTCTGCGCTTTCGGTTGGTCGTGTCTGTGTTGGCTGGCTGGGAGCAGCTTCTGTCAGCCTCAGACAATTCCCAGTGGAGTCAATGGGTTCTGAGCCAGGCCAGCTGCCCTTGGCTGTGAACTCTAAAATAAATATTTCTCTTAAACACAGAGCATCTTGACTATTCCAAGAATGTCTCAAAAGCCGATCTAGGCTATGTCAGCTCTTCTTCATAAGCTAAGGGGAAAAAATCTTTTCAGGACTCAGGCATGGGAAGTATGTAACGCTGAGATGTGTCATTGTCTAAGCTTTGGACAGGGTGGGATGTTAGGGAAGGTTTCCAGGGAACCAGAAAAACTTTCATGAACTTATTGGCTGACATCCATAGCAAATGTCACTCTCAATATGGCAGAGATTTAAGCAGCTCTATAAGAAAGTAAAACCACATCCGAAAATAAAGATCGCCATGCTTATATATTTATGTTAAGTGCTAAAATTTCAAGTGCTGTAAAAGTAAGAGTGATCCCTGGTAATATTTAAATGAGTTTTTTTCTGTGATTCTGGTTAAAAAAAAAAAAGAAGAAGTATTTAGATGCATTTAAGTGCATGAATTGTGTCCCACCTTTATGTGGAACTAATCTTTAAGTTACATACAGCATGCTTTGCTAAACTGTGGACAAAGTTTCTCTGACCTGGCCAGTGATGGGTCATGGTGTGATGAGAACATAGTGTCTGATTTAAATTTAATACATAGATAAACACCTAAGATTCAAAAAATCCCAACTTAGGCTTCATAAAATTATAAAAGTAAACAAATAGTCAATACTTCTGACAGTCAAAGCTCTGCTGACCTAGAATCAAATATTTAAATATTAAATTGGTCCTGCTCCATGAATGACATCATCCTCTACTGATTCTCCTCTTATATGCCCATTCGCTCCTTTCTCAGCTCTTTTTCCATCCCTCTCTGGGGCATCATTGGCCTTGATCCCCAGGTCCAGTGTTCTCTCCGTGCTGACAGCTCTGCATTACTGGATCCCTTGGGTGGCAAGCATCTGTAGGGAGCTCTCTCCAAGGGACCTGCTGTCTAAGCAGGTACTGCAGACAGCGGAGCTCTAGTCAATGCAATCTGTTGACTCTCAGGAATATTTGAGCTCATCCTAGAGCACTGACCCACCTTTGGCCAGCTGACTTGTCCCCTGGACCCCAGTGGCCAGACTGACATCGACTGTAACCTACACACCAGCCACCCTGGCAGACACCTCAGCTTCTGTGTCTTAAGCACCACCTGAATCCTACCTTTGCTGTCCAGACTAAAAACCTGGCACATCTTTGTGAGTGTCCAGATGGTTTTGGTTCAGTTTTTAATCTTTCCTTCCCATGTTCCCTCCTTTCTACATCCGTTCCTAATCACTGCAGGTGATAATGTTGTTCTACCTGTCACTAAGGTCCCCAACCTGGCCATCACATTAGCTGTGATTTGGCTGAGCTGTGATTACCGAAATCTCTGTGGTTCTCAATTTCTGACTCCTCTAACAGCTAATCCTTCCCAGCAATGCACGCAGGTAAATCTTTCCTCGAGAAACAATTAACTATCAAAGTTAATTTTCTAGCCTGGATCGCCTCTCACATTTCTTTTTCCACACTGACATTTTTTTCTTAAATAAACCGAACATAAGCTCCTTGCCTTGGCTCTCTGGGCACAGCCTGGCCACTTCCCTACCTTCCACATCAGTTTTCACTGTTTGTCGAGGTGGTTACTCCCTGCTGGGGTGCCATCATTCCGTTGTTAAATTTTCCAACAAGAACCTGTCTCCTTTCTTCCATCAGGCCCTCGGGCTTGGGAGAGACATCTTGCAAACAGCTGCAAACCTACATCATTACCTGCCTTCAAAGCTTTTATTTGAATTCTCCTTTGCCATAAGGCTTAAGAAAAAAAAACCAAACAACACCTTTGACAGTAGACAGACTACAAGAATATATTATGCTAAATAATATATTTATTTGTGATTTCCCATATTTCCTGTGTGTTTTTTCCTTACCCTGTGATTATAAGCTCTTTGGGGCAAGAACTGCATTCAGCGGTTTGTTATTAGAGAAGACATAAATACATCATGAGAATAAATAAAGGAAGGCAACAACCATTTCTCACGCAGCAGAATGACATGGTTAAAATTCCTCTTGGTTGGATGTGAACTCCATGAGGAGCTGTAAGTGTTCACGTAAGTTTGCCTAATTCAGTGACATTTTTTCAAAGGTAATAAGGCATGTTGTTAGCTCTGCGAGACGTGATTACACCTCATTTCAGTCAGCAATATAAACCACCAGGTTCTTCTTCAATGCTGCATTTTTTTAAGAGGCCACTGGAGGGACACCTCCACTACAAAACCAAAACCAGCCGCAACCTCTTGCAGGGCTTCCAGCCTCACCAGCGCCTGCTCCCACTCAGGTCGAAAACTCCAAATGCGGGCGTTATTTTGCAGGTCACAAGTTATTTCTCGTTTTAAATCAAAGACCTAACATGATCTACAGTTACTGGCTCTATAGACATAAGAGGAAAAGAAAGAGAGGAAAAAATGCTCATGTCACTTTGGACCAATGTTAAGCTCAGAACTTCGTGGCGGGGACATCAGAGGTCTCTGCAAAGCTCAACTTGCAGAGCACCCTGTGCTGAACAGAGACCGCCTCACACAGGCAAAGGCTGCAAAAACACACCAGAAACAGCCGTAGCACAAGTTTGCAGCCACCAGACACATTTAGGTAACCCAGTCCTCTCTGATGGCCAAGCAGTTCCTCTTACTCCTGCAGGTTTTTCAGGAGTGATGGCCATAGCAAAGCTGGAATTGTCTCATAGTGAGTCCCCAGGAGCTGTAGAATTTCCCTTTTTCACATCGTCTACTTCTGTTACTGCAAGCTGATTCTTGCCAAACCACAATTTTTTATAAGCTATTTATGACTACCAACTACTTCACCATAAAACATAATAGTCACAGAGAAAGAGGCAATCTCGGGAAGACATGCCAAATGTGTCTAAAACATATCTCTGTGCAGATATGATTCTATTTTGGTCTAAAACAGAAGGCAGGAAACATTTATGTTCCTGAGTATCTAAATTTATCTTGAAAAGAATATTTATTAAAGTTGCCATAGAAACAGAAATTTAGAAGTATTAGACTTATTCCAGTTGTTACAATTACTATTTCCTCCACAGCATGATCTGTTATATAGCAAATAACGAACAGCTGAAGATCTGTAATACTCTTATTCTAGAGATTTTTGCTCTTTGATGGAAAAACCCCCAACTTTTATGGCATGAAAAAGTACCCTTTCACATCCCTGCTTTGATGTGAGGAACAAAAAGAGAAAAAAAAAGAACTCGGAATATTTACTGGGAAGATGCAAGGAATGAGTTTACCCTTGCAGTGCATAATTTAAAGGCAGTATCCAGGAGGGTTTGTCAGATTTAAAAATGCTTTCTTATTCATTGGTTAATAAGCAAGCTCCACGACTAACTGTACACAGTTAACGAAGAGTCTACCCTACCTGCTGGTCCAGCAGCCTCTCTAAATCGCGTCAACAGTTGTCACAGCTACTGCTTATAAAGCCATTTTAGAAAAGAATCCATCACTGATTCACAGGAGACCGTTTCTGACTGCTTTAACCACAGCATCTCCCCCTCCCTGGTGAGCTGCAGCCCACGCTCTGCCCTCGCTGGCTCACAAAGCCGGGGATTGCTCCCGCCGCGTTCCTGCCCCATTGCCTCATGCTGACCGCTGCCCATGGGCTCCATATGGGAATGACTTCAGTTAATAAAATTTTTAGGAGCAAGCATCCTACAGATGCCAAGCTCTGAAACAGCCACACTAAAAAACAACTTTTACCATGAAAAAAGTTTTATAATGTATTAAGCTGTTTATGTTCCACCCCTTATTTGGTATTATTAACTATTTAGTAGAGGAGCTATTCCAGATTAACCTTAAATTTTGTCATTTACAGCATGGTTAATATGAATGCCCTATCACAGCAGCATCACCTTTTCTTGTTGGATGTATTTCCTAAGAGCGACAGTGTAATCCTGTATGCACGTGTTATATTTATTACAGCTGGCTTAGGCAGGGACAGAATTAATTAAGAAGTGTCTCAAATGTCAGGCCATCAAATGAAATTGTAAAAAATGTAAATTGTAGTCTTTGGCAAGCAGATATCTCACAAAATAATTCTTGAAACTAATTGCAATTGCTGTGAAGTATTAATTTCTTCTTTGCAGTTGCTTATAGGGACCATGTATATGGTTACACATAAACACTAAAACTTTCTAATTTGATGTGAAGGTCAACACAGAGGTCGTGATGAAGGATTTCTTTTAATCTCTGAAGAATGACAAAACACCGAACAAATATTTAATTTGCATTTTACATTACTATTGAATAGACTTTTCTTCTTCAAAAAATATGCCTCTAGAGTTTATTTCCGTTTTTGTCAAAAATTTACAGGAATAAAATGGAAAACCCCAAGATATACATAACAAACAGCTAAGATTTAATAAATGCAGCATATTTCTCTCTTTCCATCCCACAGTGATAACTTTTCCAGCCTGCAATCAATATTTAGACTCAGCAGCAGAAATGCATTTTAGCTGGAGAAACTCTTGTACTATAGTTTTAAAATCATGAATGTGAGGTCTGTTATTTTCATGCACTATTTGATTTTAAGGACTCACAGATTTTTGTACCGGGATGCTAACTCTTACCCACATTACAAATGATAAAGAAATTAAGACAGAAAGCAGCATGTTGGGATAGCGTATTATTTTCCTCCCTTCTCCCCCCTTTCCTCCCCAAATCAGTGTTTAGACAGAACTAGTTTTAGCTGCGGCTTTCAGGCAACACATTACGAAAAGGGATGCTCTGAAGGGACTCCTATCCATTTTTGGGGATATTTTGTAAGCCGTTTTGGGAACATACGGACCTTTGTTGCTTCCTGACTTTGCCACGATGCAGAACATGCCACCACATGTTTGCAAATACGGCAGGTAAACAAGCCCTTCTCGCTGCAAGAGCTGGTGTTACTGAGCTGCAGTGAGGAGGAAAGTCACATTAAAAACAAGCACACCCGCTCCTCCCTCTGCTTCTGGTGTGTGAAGGACACATCAGCTGCAGAGGCAAAGGACAGGAGTGGATAGCAGCAAAGGCAGTTAGCATGTCAGCACAGTGTTGAGGTTGTATTATACTAACGTTGAACATAGCTTCTGTGAAGCAATGGTCGCAAACGTGTCAGAATTTATTTAAGGGGCTTGTTTCTCCCTAAGATTGCCCCCAAATCTGCAGCTTTTTTGTGGGTGCCCACCTGCCTGGCCCTCACTGTGTCCAAATCTGTGTCTCTTACACTTCCTACCCTGGTAAGTGGTAAGAGCTTGGGGCTGGCCACCCTCACAGGGACTGCCCCCTGGGATTTCTCCTTGGTTGTAGAGATGGTCTCTGCCCCTCTTCTCTGCAGAACAGGCTGGAGAACCCATCCATTAACTTAATGAATGCTTGGAAAGCAAAAAGTCACTTATGTAGAAGGCATCCAACATTTTTTTTCCCTATAAAACATTTTGACAGTGCCATTGCTGGTCCCTCCCACAGTCCTGGTAAACTTTGGAAGAAGGGAGTTTTCAGCAGAAAACTGAACACAGATTCCTGTGCTCCTGTTTCTGTCTCCTTTGCACAGCACTGGAGAGGGGGACCAGGCTCTGTCCCATCTGCTCTGCCACCCCTAAATTCACTAAGCGAGAGGTGATCATGGTCGGAGCACAGACGTGTCTCAGCACTTGGTGCATCACGTCCCTGGCACTGTGCTGGAGATGATGGGGAGGGACAAAAGCAGCCAGGGTACCCCAGGGGGCTCTGAACTGCTGCTCAGGTGCCAGCACTTGCAGATACGAAGCTGGATCACTTTGAAGTTGTTTCAGCGCTGCCCTTGTGACTCATCTTTGTCAGACCACGTCAGCACATATTGGTACCCACAGGCATACGTACGGTAGCTTCACCTCAGGTATGAGATGATACTCGTTATGTTCATAACCTGCTTTTCCACCTAAAACTTGGCAATTCTCCACTACACCATCAGATTCACAGCACTCAGCGACACTGGCGGTATATGCCAGTAAAAATGTCTGTGCGCTTAAAAGGAACTGACCACCAGCCTCTAATCTTCCACCAGTCTTGCCGAATTACTTTCATTCAATCTTCCTTTGTGTTCTTACCCAGTATCACACTTATCCCTTCATGCACGTTGCTCCTATCGAAAGCACAAGCCTTAGTCACCTGTTAAAAGGGTACCGTGAATGTTTCATGAGTGTATTCTTAGATTTTTTTTCTTTGTGAACTGTTAAAGTTGTTTCTGGAGGACATGAATGCCTTTTCTGGCTCTCTTCACTCCCCTGTCCTCGTCTTTGACAATGAGGACATTTGAGAAGTACAGGTCATGTTGCATGGGAGCATGGAACGTAGGAAGCTTAATGCATGAATCACAGACATTCTGTTTTATTCATAATGAGGAAATAACTGGGGATTTTGTTTTCTCTTAAATGAATCTGTTGATTAACAGGCTGATGCTGAGCTTTTTTTTTAAAAAGGAGTATTTTTTGAGACAGCAGTAATAATAAAAATGTCTGTCTGCTTTTTGTTTCATAGTATACAATGATTAGCCTGAAAGAGATATCAATTATATTTGTATAAGAACATTTTTCCTCGCGCTTTTTAGCCCTGTGTATTGCTCTGATTAAGGGGAATTGATCTTTGCTGCCATACAAAAATGGGAAAACAAACACGAGCTCAGTGATTGTATAAGATGTGCTGGAGGGCCATAATTTGAGCCAAGAGGAACACTTCGTGGCTTAGTCAGACCACGCAGACAAGTCTATCAAATGTACAACGTGTCATATACAGATTCCTGTGTAGTGGACCTTTCTGTCCCAGCCTCCACATTTATCATTGTCTCCCTGACAGGAGCTCTGCCCTGTTATCCTGACTTGTATGTCATTTATCAGTGTTAAGTACAACAAAAGAGTATCTCTTTAGACCCCCTTTACCCTTTCACATGCTTCGACCCTTGAATAATGATATCTGTCTCTGCAGCCACAAATATTCCATTTCATCCTCTCCTTTGTATTACGTTAGTTGCTCAATAAATGATTAAAATGGCATTAGTGCACTTTAAAATGATTTTTTTTATTATTGTTGAAGTCACGTGTAAAAGAAGAGAGAAAAGCATTTGGGTACTTTTGCCCCCTTTTTAGGCCTGTTAAGCCAAAAGAATTTTGTATTAAAAAAAAAATCCATCCACATAGTCAAAACAAGGCGATGCCAACTCAGCCCAAATCACACAGCCCCAGGCCCAAATCTGAATTTACAATCATGGGTATAAATCACTCTCTCCAAAGCAAAAATGGGAATTACGCCACAAACACAGAAATGAAAATAGCATTAACGGTCTTTGAACATACTTTCATAGGTTGCATTTATTTTAGTCAAGAATAAAAGAGAAGATGGGGAAATGGGCCACTGACACCTTAAAAATGTTACACAAAAAGTGAAAATGGTTACTGGAAAAGATGTTTCCAGGCAGCACTTCATGGCCATGTCTGCTGCCATGTTTTATACAATGGACCGTCTTGACAGAAAGTTGGTAACATGCTGGAAATCATAAGCTTCACAGTATTTATGTCCAGCTACTGCCTTGCAACACATTTTATAGAGATGTGTTAGCAACTCTATGTAACAGGTACAGCCTAAACTCAGGTTATTAATTATAGCTTGGTGTTTCAGTTTAAAATCAATAAAAAAACAATTGACAGTTTGAAACTTGGCTTCTCATTCTCTCATCTGTACATACACATAATCAACCAGTTCTCGCATCTTTCCTCTTACACCTCCTGCTCTATTTTCCATATCTATTTGCCTGTTCTCTTCCTGAAAGACAGAAAATATCTCATACTTTGTGTTTTCCCCAGCCTCCTCTTGCTACTGCTCTCCTGAGCGCTGCGCTGGTCCCTGGCACTCCTCATCCCCGGGCTGGATCCACTTAGGCATCACTTAAAGGATGCTGAGACCTGCAGATCTGGGAACAGCAATCAAGGAGTATCTGCAGGGGGAGAGAGCGCTGCACGGCACAGCTACTGCACAGTCGTTACACAGGAAAGCATGAAAGGATGACTCTCACCACCCCAAATTTGGGTCCTGAAAAAGTCATCGAGGTTGTTTATACTTGTGAAACATCTGCCAAAGCCTCTCAGACAAAGGTGAGTAAGTGACTTGTCGTGGTTTAACCCCAGACGGCAACTAAGCACCACACAGCTGCTCACTCGCTCACGTCCCGTAGGATGAGGGAGAGAACTGGAGGAGTAAAAGTGAGGAAACTTGTGGGCTGAGATGAAGACAGTTCAATAGGTAAAGCAGAAGTTGTGTGCACAAGCAATTCAAAACAAGGAATTCATTCACCACTTCCCATGGACAGGAAGGTGTTAAGCCATCTCAGGGAAAGCAGGGTTCCATCCGCATAATGGTAACTTGGGAAAACAAACATCATCACTCCAAACATTCCCTTCTTCCTTCTTTCTCCTCAGCTTTACATGACATCATATGGTGTGGGATACCCCATTTCTTGTGCACCCTCAGCCCACTCACTGGTGTGGGGGGGTGAAAAGCAGAAAAGGCCTTTACCCTGTGTAAGCCCTGCTCAGCAACAGCTAAACCATCCCTGAATGATCAACACTTTCCACCACAAATCTGAAACACAGTCCCATACTAGCTGCTGTGAAGAAAATTAACTCTACCCCAAGCTAAAACCAGCACAAGCAGCTATGGTGAAAGATCTTGATGTTGAAGGGATGCCCAGGAAGGGATTATTGGATGAAAACCAGGTCAGCAGCTCCCGAAGCTGGGAAAACACCAGGAACAGAAGTAGAAATGGAAACAAGGGAGTCATCTGAAGTGCAGGGTGTCTATAGGAGATCTCGATTCCGAGGTCTGGTAGCTGAAAAGGCTCTTGGGGAGTCTAGGTCCTGGAGGTTGGTTGCCATCCCTGAGTAGATTTGCCTTTTATATTTGTTTCTTTGTGACCATTTGCTTTCAGTCTGGTAACTAAGAGCTTGGTCATATATTTTGCTAATTGCCCCCTCTCTTGATTTACCAGTGAATTTACTTGATCCCCTGTGTACACTGGTCTTAAATACACTTAACTGAAAATCTGTAGATTTTTACTGAGTGGAGGAATCAAGTTCCAGACAAGGTTTTCAGAAGAGGGAAAAAAATCCCTGATAGGTTTACAAGAAGATGTTTGCAGCACTTGTGTGCTGGCATGTCAGACTCCAGGGAGACTGAGACGTCCCTGGAGGTAGGGCACTGTCTGCTTCTCGTTGACGAGTTGCTATCACAGACTAGAGATTGAGGAACAAATCTCTCACAGAGGCTGCCACCTGACATTATATACTTTTTCAAGTCCTGACCTCTGACTTGCCCAAGAGCATTTCTGGAGGGCAGCAAGGCAGTATGAACACCCTTTCTCTGGCTGCTCTGCAGGGATACCACCAAAAGATCCATCTCTGTGTGACCGTCATAGCGTACTCAATGTTTCAGGTGAGCTCCTACTCAGAAAAAAGCCTTACTCAAAGACATTGTGGCATCAGTTTTCCCAGAATGAGATGCACTGCCCTAGCAGCCAGTTTCCAGCAGAAGGACCTATGTCTTTCCCTTTCCCCCCTTTCTGCTCCCAGCTACATACTTTGTCATTTACCATGTGGCAGGTCTGGGTGTCTCTGTATCCCTCTGCAAATGGATGCAGTTCATTAACTCAGCAGAACACATGTTTTTCATTGACTATTAAAAATTACAGGAGATTGGGCTGACAGGTGGCAGAAGTCCATGAGAAGGGTCTGAGTAAAGTAGAGAAGGTGCTCAGGAGACAGCAGCAGCTCAGTGTAAGGAAAGGACGCAAGACTCAGCTCCATTTTTAAGGCAGTAGCGAGCCATTAGGTCAGCCCACCAGATCCTGATACTTAGCTTAACACCTCCTTAGCCTTCGTAGAAATATTACTCCTGATGTAACTGAACAAGTGCCCAGACTGGTGGCTCACAGCTGCCCGATGATCAACTCAAGACCTTTCAGTCATTTCCCAGGGATGAGCTCCCATCTTACAGGAGGTGTTTTGGATGTTAGTTCCAGATGTACCTGGTAGTATTTTGCACCTTGAATGAATTCCACCATTTCCATCATTTCAGTACAAAGTGCTATGCAATCTCTCATGCACGTACAGGTTCTTCTCTGTCTGGGAACAACTCCTAGCTTTGTGCCA
The DNA here is from genome assembly GCF_000703405.1 of Apaloderma vittatum. NCBI lineage: Eukaryota > Metazoa > Chordata > Aves > Trogoniformes > Trogonidae > Apaloderma > Apaloderma vittatum. The sequence continues at coordinate 63,369 of NW_009716240.1, forward strand.
TCAACATGCATCATCAACATGCTCCTGGCATTTGTGCCAATTAAACATTTGCATTTAAGTTACATTTGCAACAATGCTGCTTTGTGCACCCTAGTGGATGATGACTTAACCTCACATCATCACTCTGTCCAACATTTGATGCTAAACACCCTCCGGGCAAGATTGCTGGAACTCCTACTGAAATCAAAAGGGGTCTTTGCACTGACGTTACTGTGCCAGGCCACCACACCAAACAGGCTGAAAAGTTTTATACTGGTTAAGTGTAAGCTGTGAAGAAAATGGTTTGAATATGCCAGTGGGTTTTTTTTAGGGTAAATCTTGCAGATTTATATTGATCAATACAATGGGAAAAAACACCCCACCCTGTGTTTAAACAAAATTGCAGTGAATTGCTCAAAGGCAAAACAAAATTTTCTGCTCAGCTGTTTGGCTCACATTCATCTCCCTTTACTCCTATAGAAGTGACATTTTAATTAACTGTGTCAGGTGGATGTGTAACATCTCTGCTGAAAAGCCTGTATCTGCTCAGCTGTGTGTCATAGTTTCTATACCACTAACATCTCCAAGAGGTCATGCTGTCGTGGCAGAAGGATCCAAATCCTGAACAAATATTTTATAATACATAATCTAAGTTTTTCTTCTAATTGCACAGATCTATGAAAAAGCAGTGATTGCCTTGAATTATAAAAAGACATTTTTTTTTCTATGAGTAAGCAAAAAAAATTCTATAGCAGGATCAAAAATCAGTTCTTTGTGAGTAATAAACAGTTTTGCATGGGACTGGCTGTCTAAATAGTAGTGATTTTGTTTCACGAGTGAGTTCTTTTAGCTATGAATACCTAAGTGTGCAAATGTAAACCACTGCTTCTGCAAATACATGTGCAGCTCTGAGGTTCACTTTCTGTGAATGTTAATGGACACAGTATTCAATCACATGAATATTCAGAGAAAGCGAACACAAAAGCAGCACAAGTGTGGTTGAAGCAGATTCAGAAATAGAAGCCCAGAATCATGGCCTCCCCTCACCTCGCCACTGCAAGCACCTTAAACTTCGAGAGCTTTACAGTATTGACTCTGAGTTTTTCAGGGACATATCAAGTGATACAAGCCATGAGACTCCACAGAGCCTTAGGAGGAACATGTCGGCTGTGTCACAAAGCCTGATTTGGATCTGAAGCTTTCCTAGTCAACTGTCAGCTTAGACCTAGATGGGAACGCTGTGGTGCGGGAAATACTTCTGCTGGGATGACAAGGAGATGGTCAAAGAAGAGGATCACTGGCTTTATGAGAGTCCCTTGTCAAACCAGGCATGAGGGTGAGCAAGCAGGGAAATAATGTGTGAAATTCAGTGAAAGGTGAGGGATGAAGCTGAACAATCCTTTTCTCTTTCTCTTTTTCCTTCAAAATAACAGTGTATGTTGAGGTTTAAATTGCAAGTGTGTGATTTTAACATCAGTGAGCAGGAGGGAGAAACAAAAGAGGAACAGAAATCTCTACATACACTTTATATGTGTACTTGAACATACATTCTCAATCTGCCACATTAAGACATGCCCACTTAGTTGCAGCTGTGAGTAGGAACCTCTGAAAGAGTCACTGAAACAGGCGTGGGTATACAAATGTAATTAAACTCCAGGAGGCTGGAGTGCTGCATTTTGTTATTCAGGAACTTTCCTGATGCATTTCAGTTTTAACAGTAAAGAAAGCACACACAGACACAATGCACAGGGAAAGAATATCGGAGGTCACAAACAAAATCAGTTACAGAGAGCCAATTCAGACCTTTGGAAAATCTAATGGCATTTTTTCAAATGCATCACAAGCACATGCGCAGTGGAAGCTCACCACACAACAGTGAGTAAATGGCATCTCCCCCAGTGATAATGGGGAAACCGAGGCACGTACATGATTTGAGCTCTGATTCTGCAAAGCAATTAAATACGTTTCAAACATGGACCACTCTCACTGATGGCAAACACGAAACGTAGTAACTGTTTCAAATCTCTCCTCCTTAAAACAGGTCTGATGCGATGGCTGCACTTAGAATTATCCTATAGTTAGAAATATGCATACATTTACTTTGCTGAGACAAAATCTATGCATATGGCTGAAGACCACAACAGGAGATGGCCAGAGATGATGGGCTTGGGGCAGGAGAACAGTTGAGAATATCAGGCACAGCTGTCACTGGTTTGATGGCAGCAGGACGTCAGGAAGAGCAAAGACTGAGGCTGGTGGGTGAAGGACAAGATATAACAGTATGTAAGAAGCCCCAGAGAGATGCACTGTTGAATCTGCATTGCTGTTTCAATGGAGATTAAACGTAGCATGCGTATTTCCCATGCAGAATACGCAGAAACAATCCTGGGGCTTCCTACATACCCTCATATTACAGCAACATAAATGGGGGATACTGGGGTAAAGCTCACTTCCTCCCCTCATTCGCTTCACAAGATGGGCAAGGCATGGTGAGGCAGAAACTGGCCCGTTTCTTTTCAGTACCTTCTCTTCTAATCCTCTTCTTAAAACCTGAGGCAAAGCTGCAGTGATTAAGTGCAGGCTCTATGGTCAGAATCTGTGTTACTTCACGCCACTCTCCTTTCTGCCACACAGCAACTTGCTTCTTCAGTAGCTTCAATGGAATATGGATTATATCTATTTATTTAGCTAGTAGGAAGGATTTGAGTAATGTAGTCATTCTATTACGTCTTGATGCCTGTTCTAGTGGCTTAACAGCTGATGACAGATCCTCAATAATCACATCTAAATGCATTTTCAAGGAAATTAAATACTACCTCTCATTACACTATCTTATTGGCACTACGTCAACGCCGTTTTACTGATACTCCTCCAGAAAAGTGAGACGTGACAAAAATTTGCATTGCGGTTTACATTATTTATCAGAATTTTAGTTTTAGTTTATATCGCCTCCTAACGATAACAACTGCAATGCTGCTCTACCAAAACTCAACCAAAATCCCAGTGCACAAGGTCACTTGCTCTCTGTGTGGTTCCAACACAGAGTAACTCTCTATTCCACTCAGTACCAGCACCTCCTGCCTCTTCTGGAAATGCGACCAAATGACTTGGAGATGGTATAAACACATCATCAAAATCAATTTACTTAAAGGGAGAGACTCGCTTTGATAACTTACAGAAAATTGCTGGAAAGGTTGGTACTGTCTTTCCATTTTTCTGCAATGAGAGGATTTGGTAAAAAAGTGGCATTTGAGTAGGTTTCGTGTGCCCTAACTTGAATCGCTTAGACAGTAAGGCACATAGTCTTCACCAGCCACGTGGGGTCCCTCTACATTCAGTGGAGAGACACCTTCGTCCTCCACTGTGGGCTCTCGTTTACGCTGAGGGGCCACAGCACAGAGATTCTGCAGAGTGCCTCCTCAGGAAGACTTTTCCTTGGCTGTGGTTTGCCAGAAATGTTGCCTTAAAAAAACCCCTAACAACCCTGACAAAAATATTCTCTGTAAGTGTCTTTTTCACAAAAGCCTAGGCTCTCTGAAAAATTTCTGATCCTTCACTCTGAACCGTGTCCAAACACTGAAATAAAACCTAAACAATGACTTGTTGCTAGTTTTCTTTTTCCATATTCTAATGGTCCTGCTTTCTCTCATTTTTTCCTCTTTATTTCCCTTTGCTTTTCCAGAGAGAATAAAGAACAGAAAATAGAGAGAGAGGAAGATTAAGTCTACTTAACTACGCTGTTAAAGGCTCTGTGAACACACAGCCAGGGACCCACTCAGGACTCTCAGGGCAAGTGTGGCCTCACCACAGGATCTTCTCTGCAGAGCTGTATGGGATGGGGTGAGCAGGGTTACCTCCTTATGTTCTACTCAGTCATTAATGCCCAGCAATCTGCTCTTCATACTCCTGGGCTTCTCTGAATGGAAGGGATAAGAGAGAATTTTTGGCAATGGCTCATTTCCACCAGATCCAGGCGCTGGTAGCGGATAGTCCGCTCCTTTCACCAACCCAGTGATGCAAAGCAGGCACGATGCTGCAAGTCATGCAGAGAAGCCTGGCTGATTATTCTGCAAATATTTTGCTTTTTCAAAATTGCTTACACATCAAAATATGGGTTTAGCTGATAAAAGCCAACAGCTCCATCAGAGTCCATTACAATCTATCCAGCAAATACTCAGTAATTTCCAAATTAGTCCACGGACTACAATACGTTCAAGTGATCTTTATAATCTCTCTTGTAAAAAAAATCCACCGTTATAAGAATTACCTAAACACGGATTTGCCAGACCGATAGCTCACAGTGTAAATGACTTGTGTTTGGATAGGTAGAATGCATATCAAAATGCATGCTCAAATGAGAGAGCATATTGACTCTTTCCAAGCTGTTATGGTCTATTAGATAAATATTATCTTGGTTCAGGATTGTGGTAGTTTTCTATATGCACAGTTTCCTGATAAGCCATATGGACTCTGAGATAAAATTGTGTCTTCAGATTTAGAAAGTGATATGGCTCAGTAGCTGTAATGAGTACGAGGAAGCTCCTGTTAACCAATTAATCAGAATGTGTCACCGAATGCCCCCTCCCCTTTCTGTGTTAGTATGCGCTGTAATACACACCCAGCAAACACACGTTGCTCGGTGGTATTTTGGCAGAAAACACATGCCAAGGGCACAGCAACCAGTCCTTGTACAACAGTTGTGGCTGTATTTGTATCCCTACACCATTGTGGTTCCAGTCATGTTTCTGATTATTTTCAGTCTTGTTCACACAAATGCACATCTACACATACACAACCACAGCTCACCAATATTAATGGGAAAGACTTCACTGATTCCAAAGGCATGGATTTTGGTCAAACATTGCCTTTTCCCACTTTATAATAACATGCTAAACACATTTTTCAATTGTCAATGGCAAAAACTCAGTGGATCTCTATTTCAACTATATGGAATGTGAGCTCCAGGGATCCCTGCATAACTTGCAAAGAGTTCACATATACTGACCAAGGCTGGGACACAAACCAAGAGGAGAATCAGCTGAAGCCAGGTCCCAGCCCAGCAGGCAACACAACAACCTCTCTATCCTTAATAATCACGGGGATTTGTCCGGTGTGTTTGTACGCCAAGCTGATGTGAGAAATTAGGTGGTGAATTCCACTTTGTTTAAAATGAGTGTGCATCTTAGAACTCGCTGTTGTTTTCCTTCTTTGTACACCCTGCAAAAAAGGTCACTTGCTATCACCTGAACTACCTGAAGAGGCCATAAAAGACATTTTCTGGATGAATCAAATTCTGTCCAGCTTCTCCTCATGGTTAAAGGAGTAGATTTTCTCCTGAAGAGAAACACAGCAGTGTACCTAAACAGCATGGTTCACTTTTATGCAGATAACCAAGATGCCTTAAGCTACAGCCTTAGAAATGACCCCTGGGGTGCTTTCCCATAACTGTCACTCAGAACGGGCAGCACATCATTGCATAAGTATCTTGCAAAAAGTTGATTGAAAGAATCTAAAATTTTCTCCCAGCAGAAGATGTGCCACATGGCTGCTGGGTAGGATGCTCCCAGATAGCTAGGAAGGGCAAGCCTCACTTTGGGAAAGCGATGGTCCAGATGAAGGCAAGACCATGAGTGCCGTTACATTATTCCTCACAAATGGGTTAAGCATTTTTATTTTAGACCGTTACTTATTTCAGCCCCAGACCTTAGAAGCTAAAACAACAGAAGGCATATCGTTAAAGTAATTTTAGTCGGTGAGGAAAGTTAACTTCATTTGTCCCTCTGTTCCATGACTTTCTTATTATCCTCATATTACTTAAAAGTAGCTCTGCTTTGAATGACTTAATTCATTCTACAAAGCATGCTGCTGAAATGTAAACAACGTACAACTTTGATTTCCTATGAATAGAGAGCACATGCTGTTACTGAAAAGGACATACAAAATTGCCACGCTTTTAGAAATCAAATGTTAATTATGAGTTGGGATTTGAGGACACAATAAGATTTTTGCCCATTCATTGTGGCCAAAGATAATTTCCAAGCCTCCACAGAAATCACACCTTGCAGGTCTCTTTGGATTCTTGCATTTTATCGTGCGATCAGAGTTCCCAGCCCCCAGCTCTCACAGAGGAAGCTGTGGCTGCAGGCATTGTCTAACGCTGTCGCTTGCCTTTGCAAAGAGGACGTCAGCATCTTGCCTGTGCTCACCGTTAAGATATTCAGCTTCAAATAGCTCTGCCGTGTTGCAAATGTGCTGTTGATGTTTTTATAGGCCAAATTCCATTATTTTTATTTTTCTTCCGGAAAACATACCTCTCTCTGTGTACAGTAGTCTGTATGTCAGGCTTGGAATGTGGAAATGACACAGTCATGAGCTTAAAGCATCATGAAGGGTCAAAATAAAACCATCCGCATTATCCTCCTAAAAATGTGACCAGAGGCAAGTCAAGATGAGGTCTGGTTTTCAGCAGTGACTGGATCCACTGAAACATGTGACTTACCAAACCAAATTTGCATACTTCATAGAAGTTTTGGCTTCTTTTTTGCTCTTCCAAGCTCTAACACTTTATGTAGCTTATTTTAAATAACTAAACAAAAAAAAAAACAAACAGGAAAGGGCCAAGCATTGATAATAATGTCTCAAAGTTCTAAAAACACAGGGACTAAAAATGTTGACCCGGAAAATCCTAAGTAAAGGCACAGCCTCCCCCCATTTCCAACACATAAATTATCTGGGAGGAGGTCTCAGTGCTGGGCAGAGCAGAACGGGCAGGAGAGAAGGCACGCTTTATTCTTGCTGCCACAATGCAGGTTATTACAAGAACTCAGCTCGCTTCCTCCAAATAACTGTTTTGGAACTAGGCTACGTTTCTGTACCCTGTATTTCAGCACACCTTTGGCACTGTCAGGCTCTGTGGCTGGCTGTTCTGAAAACAGCTCTCCCATCCATCCTTGAGGAAACACCACTCTCATGAGATTTCCAGTACAGCCCATGCTCTGTTCAAAAGGCTTGGACAGGCTTGAATAAACATCTGACTTTCTTGAGAAAGAAAATGTAAACCTCCCTCCTCTCCCACCCCAGCTGCGATTCTTTTGAGGTTTTTTTTCTACTATTTGTCTTTATTTATCAAGCAAAGACAATCTATGTTTGACCCTATGGAAGAACAGAAGACTTTCAGACTTAGAGAAGCTTTCAGCTATAATGGAAACAAGTGAAAAAGTTCAAAATTGTGAATAAATATGAAGTTTGTATGAAGGAGATTTTTATTCTAAGGTGTTTTTTTTTTTACATTGTGAAGAATACACAGAATAAATAAAAGCCCTTGTGCTTCTAGGTACACAGCACATGATGGGCCCCATCCCCAACGCAGTGTGACAACGGCTCCTATAATTATACTGCAGGTTTTGTGGAAGAAGTATGCAACTGTGTGGCTTGATCAGTCAGGATTTGGACGGCCTCTTTACTAAAGTGTTGCTGGTTTCAGCCAATTTTAACATGTGCCATCAAAACCCCAAAACAACTTAAATAGATGTAGGGTTTATTTTTTTATTAAATGCATGCCTGTTCACTCGCCTTTTTTCACTGAACGTTGCATGTTCTTCTTCAAGTTGTTCTAGGTTCAGCCTTGAAGAGAGTAGTGAGGGAAAATCAGGCCATTTAAAAATAAAATAGATTACTTCTGCACAGTTTTCTTTAATCAAAACCATTACAACTGATGGCTCAGAGCCTTGATTGCACCTCTTCAGAGGGCACCCCTTGATTTTGTGCGACATCCCTGATTATTTTATTTACTTATTTATTTATTTATTTATTACCTTTTACTTTCTGCCGTGATTTCTAGGTCACCGAGTTGAGGCTCTTTCTTGCTTTAAATGGACTTGCTTGTTTTTCATTGGCAGGTTATTTTTCTTAGAGGGGCTATGAAGTAAACATGCCCTTTTTTCAGAAGAAGACAAAAACTCCCGTGATCACATATTCCTGGAGTTCTTTCTCTTCCCCCTGCCCCTCTCCAGCCCCTGTAGAGAGTGAGATTGGACCAAGAGTCATTCCTCTCGACCTCTCCCGAGCCCCTGCAGAGCTAAGGACCAAAAGGTCATTTTCTCAGGTTCCCTCTGGAGGGAGAATCCAAAGGTCATTCCCTCCCTCCCCAACTCACCCCGAGTGCATCTGAGAGACATTTAAAACTCCTTGAAGAGGGAGGGGAGAGGCCGAGTCCATGTGGTTTACCTACTGCCCCTCAACAGCCAAGAGATGTGAACCAGGGCTGTGCACGAAATGTTCACCTGGATGCTCAAACCCGCTCTGGCACGGCCTCGGGTTCAAGATTTGGCACTTTGTGAACTTCAGCAGGGATGGGCAGAGAGTGCTCACCCAGCTGTGAGGTGGGTCTAACTGTTCCTGCTTCCTCTCCTGTTCCCCAAAACAGCCTTCTCCTCCCCACAACCCCCAGGATCCTCCTCGTTCAGATCTGAGTTCATTAAGAATTAAGCAGATGCTGTTAGGGAGGGGTGTTGAACAGCTCTGAACTTCCCAGTGGTCCCAGTTCTTGGGAACAGACCTGCAGGGATCATTTTATGAGTCCCCTTAGAAAACAAACCCTGACAGACTCACACAGCCTCACCCAGAGCTCCTGCTGCTGCTGCCTGCCACCATGCCATCCATGAACTCTGCGGACCGGCTTTGGAACCACTCAGCATTTCCCAAGACAGAAGTAAATAGGCAAGGTTAGCAGCTCTACACTTCCCCCTCATCCCTTTCAAGGAAAAAAAAAGCCTCGTTTTTTCCTTGCTCTCTGAGCGAACTAAGTGAAAAAAGGGAGATTTCTCATCGTTAATTTCTTTGACCTGGCCGGCAGGAAGGAAGAGAAGAGCAACAGTTATTTCACAAGGTTCCCCGCAGAAGGGGGGCACCAAGGGTCACTTCCTCTCAATCCGTCCCCTCCGAAGGAGAGCGCTTGGGCTGTGTCAATGCCACGGTCCCTTTGTGGTGGAGAGGCAGCCGGAGGTCATCGCCTGCCCCAGCCCCGCTCTCGCTGCGGACACACACACGCTCCCGCGCGCTTTTGCTTTCTCTCGCACACGGAGGGGGCAGGGGAGATTAGTTCTTTTTTTCCTCCCTCTGCTTTGTATAGAGGGAACTCACAAGCCACTACCTGGGCCCCTTTCAGAAAGAGACGACAAAAGAGCATTTTTTTCTTCTTTTTTTTTTTTTTTCCTGAGGATTTTTCAGGCTGCTGGGGCGTAGTAGAATTAGCTGAGCAAAGCTTTTAAATCCAAATAAAAGGAGAAATGCTCAAGTACAGGTTTTGAGCCACTCGGAGGTTTTGGTGACACCATTCAGTGCAGCTGCAAATCCACAGCAAAATTTCTACTGACTTCTGGGTACACACTAGCCCAAAGCACTGTAAGAAAGCAAGGATTACGTGAAATACACTGGAAAATCCAGGTCCTGTGTTATTAGATAGGAAACAATAAATAAGAACATCTATTCTGCTTGTTGTTTGGGGTTTGAACTGCTGCAGGTGACTCCTTTAGGGCCTGATCTGAATCCTTTACAATAACACAAGTGTTCTGGCGGAATTTTGTGTGCTTTGGGCCAGGCCATGACCAGGTTTCCATCTCTGCATTAGACCCTGGGAAGATCTTTAAGGAGCTAATGTGGGATTAAGAGTTCTTGTCAAGAGTCACCTTTTCACAGATGATCTGATTCTTTCAAGTCCTGGGGCCAAATTTTGTTCAGAGAGAGGGATCTGCAGTTCCCACTGAACTCAACAAGCTCACCTTTGCCATCTCCAAAGCAGAGTCAAGGGAAATAAATATAGTGTAGCTGCTTACCTTGGAACAAGAATTTGGCCCTAAAAGTAGTAAACACACTTTTACATTGCTAAGGCATCCTACAACTTAGCTTCCACTATTTTAAATGACAGGAAGAGCAAGCTGCTGCTCAAAAAAGACGCTCAAACTTTCCAGATACAAGACTTGCTGACAGAGAAACAAATGTGGCAGCATAAATGCATGTCGTACCCAGAGCCTCCATGTGAACTCCTTAGCAAGATTCAAAGCTGCTTCTGACATACTCCAAGATCATTTATAGGAGAACAAATTGTAGTCAAGACTTTTTTTTTTCCTTTTTCTTCTTCTCTTCCTCCTCACTTCCTCTGCAAAGACAGAAGGACTTCTCTTAAGGCAGATGTTGACTCCTGGTACTGTGATGGCGGTCTGCACATTTCAGCGCACTGAAATAATTCAGGGCTCATCCAGTTCTTGAGACAATGTGTTGTTTCTGTAGAAGCACAAGCACTTAAATGTGGGTTTTTACGCCCCAGATGAATTGTATCTCTATGATGCTGTGAAACTTGGGTGGTAAATAGATACAAAATGCTTAGAATAACAAAATATTGTTATTCTACAGTACCTCACTACTGTGGAGTCCAGGACTGATGCCGTTCATCAGCACTTCATGTGCCCCCCGTTACAAATGAAGGATTTAGTCTTTGCAAATTGAAGTGCTGCGTTATCCCACACGCTGTTTTGCACACAGGTGGGACACGGGTCCTCTGCACAGCACTGAGCCTTTGTGACCATGGCCTGAGTCGTTCGAGGTTGCAAGGGGGAACAGGATCCGCTTCTCCTGCACAGAACCGCTTGACTCACTCAAGTGTGAGCTCCTATTTCCACCCATGCTCGTGGATCTGTGGCTCTGCCTTGGAGTGTTTCACGCTTCAAACTGAGGATTCTCTGTTAATTGTGATGACTTTGTTACTGCCACACACTGCTGCTTGTTAAGATCGCTCATTTCAGTCACCGTAGTATCCTTCCCTCCCTTCCCTCCCCAAATGCAAAGCACAAATCCACTTAAAAAGCAGAGATCTTTTGACTTCCAGCAGAAACTTTTATCCATGTAAGAGGATAAGAAATTCATTAGCTTAAGTTGTGTGATTGTAACAGCTCATTAGAGAGCACTGTGCCTTTCAGAGTGAGCATGCCTCCAGCCCTGCGTGGAATCTGTCAAAGTTACGGATAAAGGTATGGGACAACTTAACCATCCTGGAAGGCAATTTCTTATTTTTAACTATGCAGACCACAGGGTTCATTAAATGATTTTAATGAACAGTCATAGGCCTGATGTTCAAATCTTCATTGGCGTCTAATTGTGAGCAAAATATAAAATAGCTAAATTGGCCTTTCTTGCTAAGGGAAAAAAAAAAATTCACTTACGGTTAGTATTTATGTTTTCAGATTAATTTTGATTAATATTTGTTGTTGGGTTGAGTTGGGTTTTTTTGAGGTAAAATAAACATTTTGATTTCAGGTTTATCTGCTGCAAAAAACCTGCTGTAAAAATCTTAACAAGGCTTCTCTTCAAACAAGGGAAAAACTGCCACTTCTAAACAGAAAACATAGTTATTAGTCTTATTAATTTTCTGAAAGAAATGAATGATAAAGCAGAGTTCTCAACCATTTCTCAGATCAAGAAAGTTAGTGATACAGTATTTTTTCATCTGTAGAATCTCAGAAGACATGGCCTTGACAAAACAGGTCGTTTGCAATGTTTTAGAAAATATATGAGGGGAGATTGGAATGTATTTTTCAATCTTCCCCTGGCAGCCTTCGCGGCTTTAGTCAATTTATGCATCATCTGTTAAAGTTCAATGTGGGGCACCAGGTCCCAAAATGTACTTTGAAGCATCCATAGCAAATCTTCTAATCTCCACTTTCACTATCTGAGCAACATATGCATTAGAGTGGAATTTGGGATCAGCTTTTAGGTTGAGGGGTGGAACGCTTACTTAGATAACCTACAGTATCTCGGCTTCAAGTGTAATGGTCAGGTTCGGATTGCTTTTCATTTTCCCCAAAGATAAATGATGAAAGATAGAGTTTCATACTAGGATTTATAGACCTCTGTACCCGCATACACACGGACATCAGGCATTTCTTTTAAAATACAAATATTGCAAAAGCAAGTATTTCCTTATGCCATTTGGAGAAAAATGATACTGTTTTACCAAACATGATGGTGGCTTACTGCACCATGTGCTTTTAGCGATCAACGAGCTTTTCTGGCTTCACTATTATTATTTAACCTAAACAAAGCTCAGTATCTTTCCTCCCCCTCCAAGAAAGGAAATTATGCATTTTTTTGTGCGTTCAGCAGTACTATGACTTTACAAGAGTTAACAAAACTTGACAAAAGAATTGCTTGTGGGAAGGCTCAATTCTTTCTGCGCTTTCCTTCCCAAGTACAGCTTCTACTACAGCAGATTTTTGGGGTTGTTTTTTGCAACTCTGCTGCTTCCACTCTTCCTGCATTTTTTGCTTTGTTCTCCCATATGTCATTCGAGAACAATGACTGTGTCATACGAGGTAAGACAAGCTATTGGCATAGAAGGGCAAAATCACAAAACAGTAATTACTGGCGCAGGGTGCAACTGAGGAAAAAAAAATCTGATTTTGAAGCTGATTCTTTCAAAAGTAATCTCTCCATTATAGAGTATTGCAGTGAGTTGCAGCAGAGCCTGCTTTATAAACACAAACAACACAAAGTCATGTCTTTCTAATTACACAGCTATTTGCAGTTAATCTTTATTCAATGGTGGGGGAAAAAAAAGAGATTTACGTGGGTTTTGTGCTAGGCAGTTACAAGGCTTCTTTTTCTCCGAAAAGTCCCCCTCAAGGTACAAGTGTTTCAAAATATAAAGGCTTGCCTGCCGCAAACTAACTAACTAACTAAATCATTATTCTACTGCCTACTGTTCAAGAGTCATCGCGTCTTTTAGCGTCAGGACACACTGTTAGGGTTTGGTTGGCCAGATTTTTCAAAAAATCGCCCAATTCCCCCAAAACAAGCCCAAG
>NW_009716241.1:0-3072 GCF_000703405.1 Apaloderma vittatum
AATAAAATAAAATAAAATAAAATAAAAATTATCTAGGGGTAAAGGGTAGGGGAGGTGATTTCCAGCCAGGTGCTTCTGGAGCCTCAGCTCTTCCCCACTGTGTTTGTTCCCAGCTTTGCCTCTGGAGATCCTGTACCTGCTCTACAGTGGCCACCTTCCTTATAACTAATCTGCAAAGCCAATATTTTCATGCTTAATTCAGAAAGGAGGGGATTTATGGATCACGAGATCTCACAGAAAAAAAATCAGAGAGGGAGGGAGACAAAGCTGTTTGGCAAAGGAATGGATCAGAAGCAGTAAAAGTGCTTTTCCTTTTCCATCGTCTAGGGAACTTGTGACTTCTAATGTGGAAGGACTGAAGATCACTGTGTAGTCCTGAAGTTAATTTAAAGTATAATCAACAAAGTACTTAAAAGAATGAACTTCTGCCAAATGAGTAAGTTATTAAAATATGCCCAAAGTATGTTATATAAGCAGAGTTTAATGCAACTGATGGTAAGAAAATAATTGGAGTTGCTAAGTTTCTATGTACCACAAGTCAAAGTGTTGTGTAATTAGAGTTATTTTATCACCATCTTGTGGGACTTCAGAGTAACATCTGGTGTGGTCGTGATTTCAGTTTGTGGGTTCACTACGTGCTGAAGAAAATGGTGAGGAAATGATTGCTCTAAATATTACACTGATGTCAGCACACACGATACCATAAAATAATCATTTTAGAGCTCTTGCACTTTTACTGTGGCACTGAGCAAACTTTCCTGTTTGCAGGCCAAATACTTCTCCCAAAGGCTGTATGCATATTCTTAAAAAAAATGGCACAACAAAGGAGGAAGAGAAATCAGATTGCTAACATAAACAGTTCTGTCTTCTCAGACAATGTCTCTGCTTCAGCCATCTGATTCCAAATGCTTTCCTTAAGCCCTAATTTATTACTTCAAGTTCAGAAATTGTGCCTAGCCTGAAGATGCTTGAGAAACACATTCCCTCTCACCATCAGTCCAAGCAGTTGGTGTCTGATGCAAACTTTTCTGGGTAAATGTGAACCAGATGTTCCCCAGTCCTGACTTGTGAACTTCTGTCCTGGGTTTCTACTCTCAACCAGTCCGAGTCAGTCCCAGAGCTGCATCATGGCAAGCGGCTGTGCGGGCAAGGACAACCGCAGTGCTCCTCCCTCGCTCCCTCCATGTCCACCAAAATACAGAGTATGCCCTTTCCAGGGCTGCTGTACAGCACCCAGCACAGAGAAACAGATTTCTAGTGAACAAATGGGCTTCTAAGACAGGCGCCAAGCCTGCATGGGCTCAGACCTGCAATCCTCTGCGTCAGCTCTGCCCATGGACACCTCACAGCCAGCCCTCCTCCTCCTCCTCCTCCTCCTCCTCCGGCTGCTGCGTTAGCCAAGGATGTTGTATCTGAGAGGTCTGCAACAAAGAAATCTGGAGTCAGATTATATTTCCTAACTGTTAATAAAATTTCCCCTGGAATAAAATAGAGGAGCTGGCGCCACTTTGTGTTATTCAAAACCACAAATTTCCTCTCCCTTGCAATCTGCCAGCATTACAGACTCTTTTGCAACTTCTTAAAAGCTCAAGATGTTTTCCGCAAGTGAGCATCCCCCGTCTTTAAAAAGGCAGCCAGGGAAAATTAGTGATCTAATTTAGCACTGGTGTTAATGAGGAGTAGGAAGGGTGATAGTGACCCAGTACCACAGCCCCATGCACGGCTGTTTCATCCCTGCATCTGCCCTGTCTGAGGGTGTTCAAGGTTTTTACAGAAAATGCGTTTATGAATTAACACTTGAACTTGGTGATCCTAAAGGTCTTTTCCAACCTAAATGATTCTATGATTCTATGAACCATGCTCTGCAGCTGAGGTGAAGAGTGTAAGCTATGTGTGAGAGGGACGAGGAGAATCCCTTCACCTTCAGGGCTGCTCCGGGGCCAGTAAATTAAAAAAGGCTGGAGCATGGGATGATCTCTGCCTCACTGGCTGCGGCATTAAACTGTTGTGACATTTCTTGGTGCTGTTTTGGCCTGCACCACTCTCCAGACAGCATGTGGGCACATTTCGGAGCAGCACATGCCAGAGGCTCCGTGCAGCAAGCAGGGTTCCCTGCCTTAGTGTAGGGATCTATACCTATAGACATATGGAGGTGAACTATGTTATGTTACTACTTTGTAGATTAGATGTAGCCATGAAGACAAGATTTTACTTGATGCCTGGCAAGACCCGCTTAATTTTTCTTTTCTGGATCAATAGTCACATTTTCTTGTTTAGAAGTACCTTTGACTTTAATGCAGTTATGTAGGAAGCTGGATGAGAAACCATCAAATAGATGATTTCCCAGCTTTTAATAGTACATATTAGCTCATGTCTTTCATTGTTCAGCGTGTTAACAATCTTCTGGAGACCTGGGCAGAGGTGAACCTCATGAAGTTCAATAAGCACAAGTGTAGAGTCCTGCATCTCAGGAGGAATAACACCAGGCACCAGGACAGATTAGGGGCTGTCCTGCTGGAAAGCAGCCCCATGGAGAAAGACTTTGGAGTCCTAATGGACAGTAAGATGTCCATGGGAGAGCAATGTGCCCTTGTGGCCAAGAGGGCCGATGGGATCCTGGGGGGCATTAAGAAAAGTGTGTCCGGCAGGTCTAGGCAGGTTCTCCTCCCCTTCTACTCTGCCCTGGTGAGACCACACCTGGAACACTGTGTCCAGTTTGGGGCTCCCCAATTCAAGAGAGACAGGGACCTACTGGAGAGAGTCCAAGGGAGAGCTATGAGGATGATTAAGGGACTTGAACATCTCTCCTATGAAGAGAGACTGAGATAACTGATTTCGGTTAGCCTTGAAAACAGAAGGCTGAAAGGGGACCTTATTCATGTATATAAATATCTGAGGGATGGGTGTCAAGAGGAAGAGGACAATCTCTTCTCGGTGGTGCCCAGTAATAGGACAAGGAATAATGGGTTTAAGTTAGAACATAGGAAGTTCCACCTCAACATGAGAAAAAATTTCTTTACTGTGAGGGTGACAGAGCACTGGCACAGGCTGCCCAGAGAGGATGGGGGGGCT
>NW_009716241.1:3199-17628 GCF_000703405.1 Apaloderma vittatum
TGATTCTGTGATTCTGTGATTCCTGCCCTGAGGCCTGTGATTGTATAGGACATTACAAAATAAGCCGCTGATGTCAGCTGGAGCCTCTTGTTGTTGCAGTAACAAACTTATGAAATTTGTTACATGTAATACATGCAAAGAACAGTCAAGATCTCTAAACCAGACAGTTGAAGAGTTGAAGATGATATCTTTCATATTTGATTTGCTGAAAGACACTTGACTTCTAAACTTCAGCAAGAGATCTGTCCCGAGCAGGACAGAGCAGGCAGCCCAGTGCCGAGCCTTGGAGGTGTCCTGCAATGTCACGTGAGCCCCAGCTCGCAAGGACACCCAGGTTTCTTGAACAGCACCTGCAGAAAGAAACAGGGCTCAGTTATGAGACTGACAGAAGGTGCTTCTGGGGAACCAGCTACCACATTGCCCCTTGGTGATGGTAAGGCGTGAGCTCTACACTGACCACTGAAGTCCGTGCATGGGATGGAAGCAGCTCCCGCCTTTGTGGCTCATGGACAAGCTCTTGATGACAAAGGATCAAAGCAGAATCACTGGAGCAGGGACTGGGTCAACCAGGTGGATGTGGGAAACTAAATCACTTCCCAGATGAACAAATGGGGATTTCATACACACAAGAGGGATTCTTTGACATGCTCTGTAATACAGCAATCAGGAGCACACTCTTTTTACAAAAAAGAACTAGGTGAGACTCTCATCTGCTAGCTGTAGCTATGTAGAATCATAGAATCATAGAAAGGCCTAGGTTGGAAGGGACCTTAGAGATCATTTAATCCAACCTCCCTGTCATGGGCAGGGACGTCACCTCTCGACTAGATCAGGCAACACATGGGGACCGAGCAGGAATCAAACCCGCGACCTTGGTGTGGTCATTGCTGTCAACACCACACTCAACCCATTGAGCTAACCAGTCCCCTATTAGGTCTGACAGCCTGTCTCCTGCATGCCAAAAGATCCTTTTAATGCCCTCATATCTAATATTCTGATATTTTAAGCTCATACTTGGCATGGCTCTGATCACATCATTTGGCTTTGGTTCACATAGTAAAAGGCAGTGTGAATTAGCAGCCGGTACACAACTAGATCAATCTTTAAAGCAAAATAGGCACTCAGATGTGCAGGAAATTTCTGATTTCAGAGTGAGTAATTCTTGTGCAGCAATGGGGAATTCAGCTGGTAACACTTCTAATTAGCCAGAAGCAACTACCCCTTGAAAATCCCACAGGAGTTACTCTGTTACACCATTTGTCTTGTTTTCCTTTTAGCAATTGCTTATTTTGAAAAACAGCCACATGCTTTGTCCTGGACAAAACACTAGAGGAAGACACATGGCCAGGCAAAAATGTCATCAAAATCCCACAGCCTGAGGTCTCAAATGTGGGGAACTGGATCCCCAGAAGAGATCCACGAACCAGCGCAGAATTACATGCATGTTATTGGGATTCAATGAAAGGCTAGAAATACAAACTGATATGGCAACTTCTGGGATCAGAGCCAGAAGACCTTTATTGTACTGAACAGCGGTGACACCAATTCACATAAAATTTTTTGTAATGTGCCACATTACAAAAAAAACCCAAACAACAAACACCAGACAACTTTGCTGTTTCTGTTTATGCTTGCTTATGCTTGTACCAACTTCTGCCATGGAAAATGCCACAGGCTTGATGAGGAGCGTGTATGTGGGGGTGTGGGTAGAAATATTTATATATACGGTTGTTTGAATGTGTGTTTCTAGGGCAATAACATTAAAGTATGCTATCTCACTTTTTTTCAGAGAGTAAAGCAGAAGGAAAAAAATTTGAACACCTAATTTCTCCAAAAGATTGTTTCAGTTAGAAAAGTCAGGCTCGTCCAAAAGATATGAAACAGTGTTTGTGGTGCAGGGAACAAAGTACAGAGAGCAAAAAGACACTGCACAGCACAGAATTGCCTGTAGATATATATTTTTATTAAAATTTTATGATTCTTACAGCTTATATATAATTTATTATGGCAGTAACAAGGCAATGTTAACAACAATGGCAGGGGTTTTTGTTTGATTGTGGGCTAGGTAAACTTTTCGGGTAGCCAGAAGCTTGTTTCCATTTTAAAGATAAAACTTTCCCTGTCCCCCTGCTTAAACAGGGTGCAAGTCACCGCTGCAAACAGTACTCTAGAGTTCACTTCCTTAACTGCTTCAAAAATATTCTGAATGTTGAATTTCATATGAAGCAATGCTGTCGACAGCTGGCCAGGCAAACACATTGCAGGAGGGTGTACTTGCAACCCAAAGAAAATCTCTCTGTTTTAGGCTTGCCTATCTGCATTCTCTGTAGAGCCATCGCAGAATAATCCCTCTGAGTAAATATTTGGCAGCGTAATACCAAAAATATAGCTGGCCACATAAGAAAGAGCAGCAACAATCCTGGCATGGAAGTGAGGACTTTAGGCGTGAAATAATCTCTCCTTGTTTTTTTTTCACCTTGCACCTTCTAATACTGCTTTTATGTTAGCACACAGGTCCTCTATTTTCCCTTTGAGGTAACAACCGTGATTTTACTCCTCTTTCCCCTTCCCTCTCTCAGAAGTTACAAACGGGAATTTAGTTAAGGACCTGTGGACAATATTACTTTTCTAGCAAGAGTAGTAATAAATCTGAGACAGAAAACAATAATTGGAGGGCAAAAGAATTCTTAGTTAAATACCTTGTAAACCCTGATGAAAGGGGCTACTGGTGGGAGCTTGCCTAGCCCTGTCTCAGTTGCAGACCTTTCAGGAACGCAAATACCAGCCGGGCTGCTGTTTTCTTTACAGAGGTGTTAAATAAATGTTTTTACAACAAGGCTTTTCTGCAAGACATTTTAAATACAAAGCCTTAAAAAGAAACTTTCTGCCCTCTGATTTTTACAAGCACAAATTTCAATTTGTGTTCTGTTCAAGTATATTTTTAATTATTCCAGCTTCCAGAGGAACATCAAAAACTCATGGAGAATGATGAACTGACCATCAGTGCCATTACCACGATCAATGAATGACTGCCAGAGACAACTAAAGTGCAAAAAAGGGATTTCAGCCTACCAGGCCTAAATATATGCTGCCTCTATGAATCATTCCAGCCTTTTGCATACATTCATGAGCTCTCCTTGAATGTTCCTTGCTTCTGTAAATCAGACTGTAAAATAAGACCACGCAGTGTTTTCAAAAAGAGTCTTTCGGTATTCATAAATGCTTTCCAAAACAAAATAGTAATGGTGTGCAAGACAGAAATAGCTTGTTTTATTTCAGCTACTCGGAGAGAGAGAGTACCCTACCACTAACAGCATTGGTTCTCCCTGTCGCATGCTTTGTTTAATTATACAAATAAGATTTGAAAAACATATGTGGACAAGAAAATTTTGTTGCAGGAACAGAGATAAAACACACACACAGATTAAAGAAGGAAACATTTGTTTATTAAAAAGGAAAAGGTTCTGGATGGCAGCAGAGAGGCAGACATGAGACTGAATGTATGCACAGCTGTTCATGTTTAAAGGCAGAATATAGACACAAACAGAGTTAGATCTTTGCTCTGCTTCTCCAGTATTTTTATACAGTCAATTCAAAGGAATATCTGTCATAACGGAACACAAGGAGAAATTTATCAGAAACAGGGCACAGATTGCTTCTCTAAAGCCTGGATAAACAAAGCCCAGAAAAGCCTCTCAAGGCGTGGTATTGCAAAATAAACTTAATTGTGAAAAAGAACACCTTCTGTGGATGAGAAGATTAAATGTCAGCTTCAACCCCAACTCAAGCATCTGCTGCTTCTTTCTGAACAAAGCGCAGGTAATTTTCCCCTGCTATCATCACGGTTCCTGTTCTGGCTGAAGGAAAGCCAGTATTGTGAGGCAGGAACACACTTCAAATGCAATACCTTACTTTTTCCGTGATTCGGCCTATTTCCAAAGCACACCAGAGAGAGGGGGGAGAGAGAGAGAGGCCAATGAGGGCCCCCTCAAAGTATTTCCTTAACATATAGATACAAGGAAAAATCACAAACACTCAGGAGAAGATGGCCACGTGCTACCGGAGAGCAAAGCAGGCCTTACAAGAGAGACCATGAACTGGTCCAGAGGATCCAAATGTTCCCCCAATGTTGCCACTCTCTGGCCTGGAGAACATCATCTTGTTTGCCACGCTCACCTCCAGTCCTGCTTTTACCTGCATTAAGTAAGATACCACACAACTATTCAAAACATAAGTATAAAGGCATTTAAGTACAGCCTTGGGCATTTCATCGCTCAAGTGCCACATCTACGAAACTAGAAATATGGAAGTGCATTGTATCATGAAAGCTAGTTTTTGGGAAAGGTTCTGGTGTGATTGGAAATAGTTTTAATTTGTAATTAAAGCCAACATGGTTTATGACAAAATCTCAACTGCAATGTTTGCATATAATGCTCATTTTTAATATTAATTTTCTATTTAAATATTCAATTATCTTACTTGAAAGCTATTTTTATACATTATTTTCATATTTTTTAGGTTAAGGCTAAAATATTACAGCATATTTCTATTCCACTTCTAATTCAAGTTCAGCTTTTATAGCTGCAGAACATCAGTTTTCAGGACTCCATTCATTTCTTTATGGAATGAAGAATTTCTTTGCTGAAAGGGTTGTCAGCCATTGGAACAGGCTGCCCAGGGAGGTGGTTGAGTCACTGTCCCTGGAGGTGTTTAAGAGATGGGTGGATGTTGTGCTGAGGGACATGGTTTATTGGTGTTGATAGGACTAGGTCAAAAGTTGGACTCTATGATCTTGAAGGTCTCTTTGAGCCCAAACTTCTATGATTCTATAATTCTAAGTGCAGTTGTGTCACCTAACAATTGATGTTGTCATTGATGGGCTTGAAAATGTCCTAGAAGACATCTGACATATTGAACTCTTACTATTGCTTAATTGTTATTTTTTCTATGTAGAATAGTGGCAGGACAGTTGAGCATTTCATCTTCTCAGCATCCACCGGAAACGGGGAGCTGTGTGACTGTTCCAGACATATGAGGTGGAGCTCACAGTGCCCTCATGGAGCACCATGCTGCACTCCAGGCATCTCGGTTGCCCAGTGTCACGAACATCCACAGCAACATCAGTTAAAGGAGGTGGAAACATCAAACTGCACATACAACCCATGATTCTCATTTTATTGCACAGACCTTCTGACATGTCTGCATCATCAAATGTCCAAATTCTTCAGAGCCAATCATCATGCTCATGTTTTCCTTAAACTGCCCTCAGGATGTAAAGTTAGCAAGTTGAAATGGGGTGCTTGATTAAGCCCTTTTTCTGAACAAAATCAAAATCCTAACAAAAGGAATTCACAAAATGCCAGAACACACAAGTAGTGTATTTATTCATATTTCTATATTATTTCAGTGAACAGTTTACAGGGCAACGCACCGAGAAAGGTATAGATGAATATGAGAGGACAACTGAAAAAAATACACAGACATGGAGTTTGTACCTCTGAAGTAGGATTTTCTTCCATGAAAAATGTTCTTATGACTAAATTCTGCTTGTGTGGCAGTTGTTCCAGTATAAGTCAATGTATATCACTGTGGTGAGGTATGAAGAACATCGTCATTCTGTGCATAAACAAGCTGAAATATTTTTGCAACATTTTGTACTAAATGTTTGATACCAAAAAAAAGAATCCAAAGTACTCTGGTACCATTCACACAAGTATATTTATTATATAAATATTTTATAAATTACAATATTTTAATCATAAATGTAAACATTTCTAGGAAAATAATGTTTTATATTATTAATGTTTACAGCTAATACAAGGCACATAGTGCAAAAATACATTTCTGATGCAGAGATCACAAAATAATTACCTACATGTGTTATCTAAACAGTAGCTGCTTACACTTCTGTGGTACAGTATGGTTTTTAATTAATACATTAATAATATTGCTAATTCATGGGTAACTCTTTGTGGGTAAAAATATGATATAGCTGCCATTTGATCTACCAGTTGTACTGTCATGAAAAACAAATATTTGGTTTACAGAAAGCATATCGTTGGATAAAGCATGCATAGTTATCTGGTGCATAATGTATTTTACTATGCATGTAGAAAATTTTATTCTGAATACCTGAGAGTTGGCCCTGAAACTCATGATCTTTATATGCATACATTTCTACAGTTCTGGACTGCAAAGTAATACAAAACAACAAATCAAAGAGCTAGACTGATTTTTCTTTTAAACCATGTAACTCTTCCGTATGTTTTTTCTAGGAGAAATATTTTTAACTAGCAGATCTTGGAACTGTATTTACAAACATTGAAAAATTAAACCAAGTCAGAGACGGACACCAAAACCACTGTGGGCCTTGATGCTGCCTCCACCCAGGGTGTCCATTACTGAAAATTATTGAATTTATTGAAAATTACGTTGAATTGGAATATATGGGGGACACACACACTACAGCTTCTACTAATTTGCCATTGGCCAGTAGAAAGGAGAAAGGTGTGTATGGAAAGTGTTTAAGTAAAAATATATTCAAACAATCATATACAAGATATTATGGTAAACAGAATACACTGCTTTTACAGTACATTTGAATGAGAGGCAGGGATCTAAAATCGGATTTCCAAGTAATTTTGTTTCCTATTTTTCTTCTCCTGTAACCACAACAAAATTAAGCCTAGGTGTTAAATGTGCTATAGAGACTACAGAGGTTAAACCATGCTTCTCAGGGTTACTGCTAGTATCTGAGCACCACAAAGGTTATAATGAAAGGGATGGGGAAAGATGCTTTTACTGACAGAGAAACACACAGATCTATAGAAAATACCTCAAGTAAATAGGCTACACACTCTTCTGCTCTAAGTGGTTGACAGATAATTCCTGCAAGGTTTCACAAGACTGGAAGTATTTAAAATTATTACCTGTCTTCTCTATGTAGAAATAATGCCTTTCTATGTTTTAGTATGTAGATCAAGAAAAACCAGTGGAGTAGAAAGTTTACTGAATACTGCATAAAGTATCACACTGATTAGTTGCAGGTAAAATATTACAATCATGGTACAATTTAGAGTGTTACCCATGGTAGTAACTTCAGTGCAACATACTTGTTAATATATACTGTACATTGAATTAATGCCTCTCCATTAAAACCTGAAAGTTTATGACTGAGATTTATGCTCTTGCTAGCCCACAAAGAGATAATACATCCCTGAATAAACACTGAAGAAAATACGAATTCTTATTAGTGAGCATTACAGTTATGGGCAATACAGAGATGAAAGATTTTATATATATACACAGCACCTACAATTTTCACCTAAATGGCAGAAGTCTCTGCTTTGATGCTCTTACCACATCAGAGTTCTCACTGTATTTGAAGTTGGAGACCAGTAATTGTGTTAGGGATACATTTTCCACAAAATCCTCCACATCTTCCATATATTTTTGTACCATCCTGGGAATTACACAGAGAACCGTCAATCAAGAAAAGTGATTGAAATCACGGTTGTACAAAAACCTCCTTGAGGTTCACACACAGTAGACTTCTGGACAAATTGTACCCATGAATACTAAATCAAGAGATGGAATCAAATTAGCGAAATGGGCACAGAGATCCATTATCGGTATAGCTGTGTACCTTCTTTCCCAGCTGACCAACCAATGTTGTCTGGAACTACACATGTTCACTGTTCTTTTCAACTGGTCTTTTAGTTTCCCACACAAATCAAGTTGGAGGGAAGCAAACTGTAAAGATCCTGTATCACAGGGTATCTTCAATACAATGTTTTTGGAGGTGTTTTATTTTTTTTAAACATTTTATTAGGTATCTTAAAATCAGTAAGTGAAGGGTAGGCAGGCAGTGCTGACCTGGATTAGATTATGGGCAGTGTGGTAAAACATAATTTTCACACTCCATCTGGAAGAAAATTTAGATGAATCAGAGACCTTGAACACTATTTTTGATTCACAATTAGCTTTCACTGGAGTCATCACTTGCACCTTCAGAGGAATAATATTCTAAGCCTTAAGAGCAGATAAAGGAAATCAACATTGACTTACATGGGATTTGTGTATGTCAGCAGTTGCGTAGTTGCCCTGAGCAATCCACCTAACTGTGTTGGACAATCTCAGACCTGTGCCAGCCAAATTAACGCTGAACTGTCCCTAAAAAAAAACAAACAAAAAGAAAAAAAAAAGGTAAAATACAGAGCTGATAAACAGAGTTCAAAATACTTTACAGTGGTATATCTGCATATATCATATCACCTAGGGTATATCTAGGCATCAAGTAGTCAAAGGTGTGTACTTAGCCTGGGTTAGCTACACTGCATTATATCCCTTTTTTGGACACTCAGGACATAGACACACAAGTTATTCTGCAGAAAGTAGCACATGTGCATCAGCCGATCTGTAGCATCTGTTTGCGGAGTCCGAACACAGAGCTAACATTAGACAATTCAAGTTATTTTAGCCTCCTTTCTACATATTAAATTTTAATTTTTAAAAAGTACAGACTTGCAACATGCAAGAATACGACAGGCTTTCTCAAAAGATTCTGTGCTATTTATAAAGTGCCTGAACTTTTTTGGAAGTAACCTGCTCAGGACCTACTGCTATCTGGAAATTACAGACAAATCACTTCTTAGCCACCTAATTCTCAAATTTTCGTGAGCACACTGTCAAAGCATCATCCTCTTATCATCTTCTATTTCCTTTTTCAGTATAACAAATAACATAATTGAGCATTAACATAAGTGGAAGTTATATATTTATATATAAATATTTGTGTGGGTATATATACATGTGCATGTACAAAACCAGAGCATTCGGCCTTTATATTTATGGTTCACTGAAATTACTTTATAAAAACACAGTCTTATATTGTTTTGTACAGCAGATTTGTTTGGAGAGCACTTCTATGTGAAATTGCTGTGTTTATAGCACTCATACACTCAGGACGAGCTAACATAAGCTCATATGGACAGAGTAGGTTATTCTTCAAGTGCCTCAGAAGTGGAAGACTTCCATTTAATGCATAAAAGCATCTGGAGAAAATTTAAACAAACATCACAGAATGCTTTCAACAATTTACAGGTCCTAAGTAACTTTGCTTACAGTGATATCATTTTGCAAAAATGAATGAGAAGTGCTATGGGCAATTATAACAACAGCTGAACAGCTGTCTGACATGTCATGCAGTGTACACGAGGCCAGGAACAGATTTCAAGGACTGACGGTGCAGAAGCAGAGGCCTTTTTACTGCATTGAAAGTGTTCATTTCAGTGTAGATCTGACAGATGGAAAGGCGTCAGTGCAAAACCATGTGAGCAGAATGACTTTGCAAGAGAAGTTACAGACTCCAAACAGATTCGTACCGTACTAAACCGAAAGAGTTTACAGGTTGAAGGTATCCAATACTGTAATGAACTCCAACTGCTTTCTTATCAGAGGTTAAGTCTGCCTAACTAAGGCACTTCAATTTTACCTAAATTGCACATAATTGTCTTTAGCTGCCCTTGAATGTGTCCATCCACACAGACTCTATTAAGTTTAAGATGAACAACAGGGATTCACATCCATGCAAGTCTGAGCTAGTCATAGGATCATAGAACGGTTAAGGTTGGAAGGGACTTGGAAGATTATCTAGTTCCAACCCCCCTGCTGTGGACAGGGACGCTTCTCTTCCACTAGACCAGGTTGCTCAAAGTCCCATTCAACTTTGCCTTGAACACTTCCAGGGATGGGGCATCTACAACCTCTTTGGGCAACCTGTTCCAGTGCTTCACCACTCTCAGGGTGAAGAATTTCTTCCTAATACCCAATCTAAATCTACCCTCTTGCAGTTTCAGGCCATTGCTCCTTGTCCTATCATTACAGATCCTTGTAAAAAGCCCTTCTCCAGCTTTCCCATAGACCCCTTTCACATATTGGAAGGCCGCTATTAGGTCACCCTGAAGCCTTCTCTTCTCCAAGCTGAATAACCTCAGCTCCCTCAGCCTGTCCTCATAGCAGAGGTGCTCCAGCCCTCTAATCATCTTCGTGGCCCTCCTCTGGGCCTGCTCCAGCAGATCCATGTCCTTCCTGTACTGTGGGTTCTGGAACTGGATGCAGTCAGTGAAAAGAAATATGCATTTCCAGAGGATCCTTAAGCTCTTCCTAAGGTGTCTAATAGGGTTAGATTAGCTGAGCTGTTTGTAGAGAATCCAATGGACTCCAAAAGTAGCCTAAGCTGACTAGTTCGGACCAGGGCTATGTCTGCATTAGCAAGAAGGACAATGCAGTATGAGCAGGTCTGTAGAGTGAAACTGTTGGGTCGGAGAGCCCAAAGCCTGTATACAGTACACAGGTCAGGGGTTTACATTGGACTAATCCTCATCTAGTCCCATAGACTAAATCCTCATTAGCAGTTTGAATGAATTAAGATCCTTCCTCTGGAGCTCATTATTTGATTTAGTTTCAGCCAGAAGGCATCCCATTCCTGTCTTTCAAGACTGCTCTGTTATGTGAACCAAACAGTAAACTGGAACAATATAGAGATTAATTTAAAAAGCAACATCCAGTCCTAAAAAAAACCACTATCGTAGACACACCAATGGATGTATGAATTTAAAATTTACTGCTAAACAGCATTGATTTCCTCTGGTAGTCTTCAAAGATATGAAGCATCAGGAGAGAAGCAGAGAAAAGATAAGAAAAAAATCCATAGGATTAGAGAAAAGGAAAGGGGCTGAAGGAGAACAAAGGTTGAGAAGGGATTAGGGGAAACATTGAGTCCAGAGAGAGGGAGAGCAATGCATGAAATATGTAGAAAGCTGGCTATGCCATGGAGCCTAGAGGGAACATGTGGAGTAAAAAATTTGAGGGAGAAAAGGGGTTGAGGAGGGGGAAAGTTGCTGAAACAGAAGAGAAAAGAATAAGAAAAAAATACTTACCAATATAGTACACAGACTAGACAGAATAAATTGGTTTAGAATCTTACAGCTCTAAATCAGATATTTTCTTCCCCCACATGCACATATCAAGGGGATAAGAAATTGTAAATACCTGTGGACATCTGGCAGCACTGTAGCAATCCCCAGCTGTAGCAAACGGAACTGCTCTCCCAAGTACAGTCTGAGCAAAAAGAAAATCTGTGGCTAGAAAACAGAAGAATACTCAATACTGAAACTGCTGCATTAGAAGTTCAGGTGAAAACAATTAGAAAAGGCATTAACATGGTGAATGGGAGGATTCCTTTGTTTTCAGTGGGTCGTCGTTTGTACAGAGGGGTTTTGTTGTGTGTTTTGGTTTTGTTAGAAACTACATTTTAAATAGTCCATTTTGGTTAGTGCAACATCAGTCTGACCTACAAGCCCAGTTTTCTTTCTGAGACAGGAGGGGGCTAGGAGGAGAAGAGGACACAGCTCCAGGTGAGATGATTTTTGGGCCACCTTACCACCTTCAGGGCAGGGGCTTGAAAGCACTGCAGGATTCCCTGTCCATTTCGTATGTCTGCCAAGGTCTGAGAAGGGATTAACTACAGCACAGGAAGACTTTCACAAGAAAATTATTGCAGGGACTAAAAGAAAATGGAATAATGGAACAAAACCTCAGAAACTCAAGCTAGTTTACATATAAAATACAAATCTATTAGGTTCATACCAAAAATACGGATCTATAAGGTTCATGCCACTCAACCACTTGGGGCAAGCTAACAAGGAAGGTAGTGGTGGCTTCTCAGTTTTAGTTTTGTTTGAAATTCCAGTTGGGATTCCTATCGGAAGCAAGAATTTTTATTTGCTCAATGGCAAATGGCACAACTGGATCTATAACTAGGTCAAAACGGTAATTTGGTAATCATGACCATGTGCAATTTCAAAAGAACGCTCACATTCGCTAAAACTGTCGAAATGCTTACTTTTAATTTGCATGGAAGCTACATCAAATCTTATTTTGCTAAAAACCGTGAAGCCAGCTGCAAGGTAATCATTTCGACAGGCACAGTCTTGCCTTCTGCTTCCATTGAAAGGACATTCATATGGATTCTGCAGCCTAGAGAACAGAAAAGATTCAGCTTTTTTTTGGATGTTTTTCCATAACATAACATTATAGTGGAAAATAATTACATTGCACTGTGTCACATAAAAAGTACTAAACAACAGTCACTGAACAACAAGCTCAGCTATTAATCCTGTCTCGAGTGAAACACTAACATTGATTGAAGCCACTTCTACTAAAGTAAGAGAAAATTTTTATGATCATTTAACAATGATCATAAAATTAACATAATTTCAGCCTGGAAGTGTCCACATGTGTGTGCATTTGCCTGGATATTCAAAACAGAAAATTAAGAAAGAAAATACTACTCATCTATTCTCACAAAAGCAAAGTATTATTTTATTCTTTTATTTTGGAAGTAACAAATGCATTTCACAAAGTTCTAAAACCATTTTGTACCTGAATCCATACACTTCAGAAAAGTTGTCTGCTTCACCTTTTACCAATGTCAAATATTCTTTGGGATTCTCCAAGTGCATGCCTGAACAATAGATCTGGAAGAGAAAATGCAACCCTTAAGCAAAATCTTTATTAGAAAAGTATTATTTCATAAAAACATGTGCTCATAAAAACTCATAAATATTAAAAGTACCTTTATCATCCTTCCCTTAATGTTAAGTAGGTATTCACCATCTTTTCTAATCCCTCTTTTAATCTGGATATCTTTGCATGTGGCAAGACTTTCACCTTCAAAATGAATGAATAAATCATATTAATATTTCATGAATGGAGCTTAGTTTTAGGACTTACTTTTGCATAATTGTGCTCTAGATATATTTATAGATTTTATATAAGAAATCTGGGAAAACATTAACTTCAGCTGAAAATTACAGCTGTCACTTACATTCTTTCTCATGGCAGATCTTTCTGGCATCTGGTTTTAAATGTGGCAGGCACAAGTCACTGGATAAGCCATTTTCAGTCACACATTCTACAGTTCTCTCCTTTACCCCAACTCCACAAGACACTGAGCACTAGACAATGATAACCATCAAGAGTTAGTTTAGAAGGTAGCAAATATTTAACATAATTCTGTCAGCAAATTAGTCTTGGCATTCACTTATCTTTGAAATAGCTATAAAAAACGAGCTTGTGCATCAGTACTCACTTTGGTCCACTTCCCCACTCTCCAAGTAGCTGCTTGGGAACATCCTTTGATATTACATTTATAAATGTATGGGGATGGCTCTACGGGGCATTCTCGGTATGCTACAGTTCGAAGGCCACGGGCAGGCTGGTTTTGGACAGAATGGATTCCAACGCAGTACGCAATCCTCTGCTGGTAACCAAGCCCACAGCTGGCTGAACACTAGAATAAAATCCCCAAGCGCAGGCATTATTTCCATGAAAAAACCTTCTGGCAGCATTAAAATTACAGATAAGCCAGCTCCGATCCTCACATTGGGAAAAGCCTTCAAGCTGATGCCTGCTATCTTGGGGTTGGTGCCTCCACATGCTGAAGGAAGGTCTCCTACAATTTTGCATGTGAGGAGATCTGAAGTCCCATGTTACTCCTTTCTCAGATGCAGACCCACACACACGGGTAATGCAGACATGCCAGGAAACCAGGCACTGATCCATCGCTTCACTGACATCAAGGAAAAGGTTTTTCTTTCCTAGGAACCAGCAAAAGACTCCTGTGGTAGGTGCAGCTGTCCCCTACATAGTGCTCATAAGTCCCAGGGGGGCTATCAGAAGTAGACTGATAAGAGTCACTGAAATAAATCATGGCTGATTGGAAGGTTCTGTGTGTAGAAGGACAACAGGTGCTCTGTTGTCAAGGACAACAGAAAGGGCTTCTTCAAACACATTGCCGACAAAACTAACACTAGAGGCAATGTAGGCCCTCTGGTGAATGAGGTGGGTGCCCTGGAGACAGAGGACAGAAGGAAGGCAGAGTTACTGAATGCCTTCTTTGCCTCTGTTTACACTGTTGGAGACCGCCCTCCAGTGCCTCAATCCTCTGAGGCCCCAGAGGAAGTCAGGATAAAGGAGGAGTTTGCCCTGGTTGAGGAGGACTGGGTCAGGGATCAGTTTGAACACTTGAACATCCATAAATCCATGGGCCCTGATGGGATGCACCCACAGGTGCTGAGGGAGCTGGCGGGAGTCATTGCTAGGCCACTCTCCATCATCTTTGGTGAATCATGGACAACAGGTGAGGTGCCTGAAGACTGGAGGAAAGCAAATGTCACTCCAGTCTTCAAGAAGAGCAGGAAGGATGACCCAGGTAACTACAGACCAGTCAGCCTCACCTCCATCCCTGGAAAGGTGATGGAACAACTTATCCTTGACATTGTCTCTAGGCATATCAAGGATAAGAAAGTTATTAGGAACAGTCAACTTGGGTTTACTAAGGGGAAGTCATGTTTGATCAACCTGAT
>NW_009716242.1:0-6870 GCF_000703405.1 Apaloderma vittatum
ACGCTCGGCTGGTAAACAGGGTAGTGAAGTGGACACGCAACTGGTGTAGAGTCAGTGACACCTGGGCCCAGCCTCGTGTCGCGACTCCTATTTTATTGAAATATGGTGCAGTGTTAAACCTAGTGTTCTGAAGCACAAGCTGTGTGGTGAAATTACCCAGGCCTGCCACTCGCACCCTTCGCCATGGAAAAGCCAATGTGCCTCGGGTTGAGCTCCCCGGTAGGTGTGCGGAGGGCACTGGGCAGCCTGCCCTCCTGTTTGAGCATGGAGCGGCCGTGAAGTCAAGGTTCAGTAAGGTCACTTGGGACTGGAGCTTATTGGGATCGTCAGTTACGGTTCCTGTCCCTCCATCGTTTCATGCTCCGCCTGACACATAAGCCTGATATTTCTTTAATTCAGCCTTTGCTGCTGTAAATGGCATCAGCATCGGTGGAAGAGCCGCCTGCAACTTCTGCAGAGTTCCTCTTCGGCCCAGTTTGTTCCAGTGTTAACGCAGAAAAAAAATCTAGGGAGTTGTTGATTTTTTTTTTACAGAAATGCTGCTGCTCACTTCAGCTTTGAGCATCGTACTTAGGTAATGTGCAAGAAATAGAATATACCAAAACCAGAGGTAATGTTCACGATGTGCCTAAGGGACTTAAGTTATGTATCAGATCTCTTGATTGATGATGTTGCTGGTTTCTTCAAGGAATTTGGGTAAGACATTTGTAGTCAAATTTTAAGAATCATGTCAGAGAATAGCTGTTTTTGTATTAAGCAGGAGGCCTTTACAGTTGGGGTCTTTTTGTTTCCTTTTCTTTACAAAATATAAAATGTACTGAGTTGGATAAGATTAATTTCCTTCCAAAAACATAAGGTACTGTCGGTTTTGCACCTCAAACACTTTTTATCCCCTTGTATAGATGTATTTGTAGCTGTCTGAAAACTGTTGCCTAGTGTGGAAAGTTCTGGTGCTCAAAGTCAGCCAAAATATATTTGGGGGACTTCGAAACAAAACCAAAGAAAACATGAAAGAGATCAAAATTTTCACTTCACTTTCACCACACTTTTCAATTTTTATTATATTTGCTTTGTCTAGTAAGTTGGGAGCTGAAGAACAGCTGAATTTGCGGTGGCCATCTCTTTTTCTTTTTTTCTTACTGGAAAAGTAATTTGCGATTTCAGTAAATTTTCTAGGAGTGATTTTCTCAAACTGAAGTTCTTTTTTCTTCGGGCTTCTTGTGTAATTTTTAAAATTGCAATACAATAATGATAATTTGAGTTAAATCCTCTAAATTTTTAGATTTTATACAAAGCAGGAAACCCTTTGTTTGAAACAGCATATGAAGCACGCAGTTTCACCGTAAGATTTTTAGTTAACTGAAATCTGTTACCATGGCCTCAGTCTTTTACGTGTTTCAGTTCGTATGAACAGAGGGTGTGAAGTCCCATTGATTTTAATGAAAGTGCTCATGAATGAAGCAAAGCCGTACGTCATCAATGTTTGCAGATGTGTTTTTGTTTTCGTGCTCTGCGAACAATAGCCGTATTTGTACACCAGAAGAATGTCTGAACTGTTTTTACAAGGAAAACAGATTTACATATGTGTCTTTAACATGCTGTGAAATATTTGCAGGAAAACTCTTCCTTTATTATGACCTGAGAGTACCAGCTTAGGGAAATAATCCTTTAGACTATGCTAGTTGCCAGTTTGTTTTCAAACGCCCCAAAATCCAGGCCTCTCTGCTGCTATGCTGCTTTCTTTATTATTTTTCCCAATATGTTGTTTGTATTGGTGGTATTAGGAGATGTGGTTGAGGGACGGAAGAGAAACATAAGCACTAACAGTGTTCCTCGGTGTTTCTGCACACAACACTTTGCACGACATGAGTAATATATGTCATGCTGTGTTTAAATGCCTAAAATTGTCACTCAGTCAAATCTCTCGGGGAAAACACTGTGAATTGTAAACCATGATCCTCCACTCATTGCATGTGCCTATGCTGGGCCTTCAAGTGGCCTGTCAGTTTGTTCCCTATGGCAGTCTGGACTTCTGTGCCTCCTTTAAATTCCCTAGATGTTTTTGAATCTGTGAGCCCACCTGAGCATTTTTTACTAAGGGCCTAAGGTCTAACCTGAAACTTCAGTATATGTAAATTAGTTGGCCATTTATGATCCTGATAAGAGCCATAACATGCATCTTGCTGTAAGGTTGCGTGTTGTCCTTCTGCAGAGGTCACCCAGTGGCAAACGAATTCTTCAGCAAAGGTCATCAATAGTACGTATGTTCACTGAATTTTAAGTAGTCTTCTTTCTAGGTATATGCTTATCTTACATTTGAGTCTGCAAATCACACAAAAATCTTGATGTAACAATGAATTTGTTAAACCACAGAAGATGTCAGGAAAGGATAAGAGCAAATGGAGTAGTTAATAGGTCCTTGGCCTCAGCTTTTTCACACAGCGTAGTTTTAAATTTTAGCTGCAAGCAGGCAATGACATTTAGAGCTGTAAGATATACCAAGGGCTTTTTGGGAAGGATGGCCGAATGTAACTCTAAGGAGACAGGTTATGAAAGTGTAGCTTACAGCAACTTGCCAACAAAAACGAAAGAAAGAAAATATACTTTCTCAGGCTCAGAATGCAAACACCCTTTCAGGGAAACCAACTGAACACCACATGAATGGTCAGTAGAATTCATAGCTGAGTGTTGCTTCAGTTACAAAGGATACCAAGCCTTACTTTTGGAGAATAAAGCTGAAGGATGCTACTGTTTTATGGTCAAACAGGATTTTAAGTTAACTTGGTCATTACAGTGTTAGAATTTTAACAGTTGGCCTCACCCTTGCTGGAACTGCTTTGAACAGTCAATTTTACTATAAGATGAAAGAGAAAAAGGGTGCTTGTTTATCTTATCATTTGATATATTTTGGGTAATACAGCACGTTTGTATATTTATATATAGAAGCTTTTTTACTGTATCTTATATCATACAGTGTAGTATTTAATTATAATATTAACATACCTTCTCTTGCTCATTTAAAGTTTTGTAAAATTTCTTGTGTTGAAGAAGGCAATACAGTTATAGCCTGATATCGTCGATCAAATTACTGTTACAAGTCTCCTGTACCCACTTTCTGGACTCTGTCCTTCACATACCATTTAAATATTTTTTCTTTAAAAGGTCAGATGAAAAAATCTAGGAAAGTGAATCAGCTTTCTAGCACTAGTATCAGAAGCCTTTCCCTTGGTGGGTTTGTAGTGATAGAAGAGATAGTAGTTATCTGCAAGACTGTACAAAATTCCAACTAAATATCTTTGGTGCTTTCTGAGGACCAATTCAGTACGAATCTTCTATTTTCTCATTGACTATTTCCTCTTAAGAAGAAGCTGACATTGATTTTATTTCCCTAGTAGATAGAAAAATCAGACGAGTAAGTAGCATGAGTTGTCCTTGTTTTAATGCCCTTATGGGCAACAGCAACCACTTCCGCTTCTGTCTACAGAGTAGTGAAAAATACAAGTATTAGATGAATTACATATTTTGAGCTTTCTGTGTTTATGAATAAGAATGGAACATTAGTGAGAAAAAACCTGACCTTTTGTAGCTTTATAAAATTCCATACTGAAATAAGTTTGATTCTACTTTGAGTCTGATACTCGAGTAGCAACATGAAGAACCAAAATTGTCAGTTGCTGGTCTAATGTAATATTGTGGTATAATCAAAATTAGAATTAGATTTATTATTTTAGAATTAAATTAACTGGTGCAGAATGTTAGACAGATCGTTATATGCAGTCGTAAGTACACATAGCCAGATTCTTAGCTCCATTATATCATTACAGTACTAGGGGGATCCCAGATATAATTACAGACAAAATGTAGTCATTTATGCTTATAAAATATAAACACATTTTTGGGAAAGGTCTGCCTAATAAAGAAAAAAATTACAATGTGACTGTATTTTTGCAGTATTTACAGTATACGTCATGCCGGTACTTTGTGCTCATGTTTCTATTTGTTCTTCTCCATATGCTGAGTTTTTTAAAATAATCATGCTTCTAGATTCAACACCCTTACAACCAGTGCAGCAGTAGGTATCCAGGATACAGAGAATGAGAAAGAAACTAAGAAAGTTGTTTGTTTGTGTCATCAGCCATCTGTTAAAACAAAATCCTTCCACTTGGTAGAATATTTCTGCCAACATAAAATAGTTATGTTGTGGAACCTAACTAGCGTTATATAATAAAGAAAGCAGACTTGGCAAATTGAATTGCATGTTAACATTGAAATCTAACTTGGCAGAAGAGGTAATGCAGTAAAGCAGTAATAAATAGATAATTGACATGTACATGACCAAAATAGTATGCTTATTCAAAGGAGATTGAATCTCAAAGCCAATAAAGTTTTGAGCTACATCTAAAACTGCAGGTATTCCACAAATATTTTCACAAAAATTTAGTCAATCACTGAATTTGGCTTTTGATATTTAATTCTCTGAAGAGTAGTTTTTAATAGGTGCTCCAATTAAAGCAGATCAAAACTAAAGGTATTTTAGAGATTGCTTATTCATCCTGTAAGAATATTCAGACTCAAAATAGTGTTGTAGTTTTTTCGTTTGTTTGGTTTTAGTCTTTTTTTAGAAAAAAGTTGTGCTAAGTCAGCGAGAGACTTCATTCTGACGAGCTTAAAGCAGTTTAATGGGAATTAGAGTGAAATGATCTTAGAAAGCAAATTATCTTGTATTTGCCAGTTGTGGGGTTCCTGGCACCTTCCTTTGGAACATCTGGTACAAATGGCTTTCAGAGACCAGACGCTGCAGTATGTATCTCGTAAAAATGAAAATGCCTTTTGAGAATACAAGAAAAAGAATTGTCTGCAGTAGTAATCTGATAATGCTGGGGTTTGGCTCAGATGCAGCTTTGCGTGAATATCCATGACATATCAAATACTGTGTTGCTCTTCCTTATATTGCTGTTAAAAAAAATACAAAAAGAGTTATGATTGCAACAATGGAATACGTTTATGACAGAATGGTGTGCAATATTGTTTATTACTGCCATGTCTTTCTTACGTACTGCAGAACAAATGAAAGGCAAAAGAAGTGGTAAAGGATTCATGTTTCTGCTGTTTCTGTCACAACATTACACGGAATGCAGTGCTATATGTATGATACTGGGGATACCAAAATATGTCGATATCTAGAGGTCATAAAGAGTAAGATCTACTGAGGTTTTATTCTTCCATTCAAACACATGCAAAAACTTTAAAATATTTAATTTTACAACAGAGGTTTATAACAGTGGATTCCAAGACCCATCTGAAGACAAGTCAATTTTGTAGATTGTCAAATATGTCCTGACAAAGAGAGGTCTGTAGTCCACTTTAAACCCAGGATAACAGGACAGTTACTACTTCTGTTTCCTCTTTCTGGAGGCAAGAGCCATGAGTGTTTTCTTCCTTTTCTCCCCTCCATCCCTGTCTTCCTCCCCAGCTGACCACATATAAGGAGGCTCTGCTTCTGCTCACTACCTCCTCAGCTGACCACCTTAAGAAAATGTCAAGGGAGTCCTGCTTTAGAAATTTCTCTTGAATTTTTTTACTGGGACAGATCCATTCAAAAAATGCCCATGATAAATACTAGCTACTCCTAGTTGCCAAAATAAATTACTTTAGCTGGGAAAGTGAAGGATTTGTTAAGTGGAAAAATAATTTGTAAGAAAAACAAAATCCAAAAGTAGTTTATCTACTGTGTCGTACGCTGTGATTTTTCTGCATTTCTTCTTATCGAAACCAGAGCTGACAGTATAGTATTGCCTGTAGCATGCTGGATGTAGAGCGCTAGGTCTTCTGCAGCTTCCTAAATTTAATTTCTCCTCATTGCTTTAAAAGGTACATACCAGGGGCAATGGACAGGAGGGATGCGACACGGCTATGGTGTACGTCAGAGTGTACCCTATGGCATGGCAACTGTGATCCGTTCACCCCTCCGAACGTCTCTGGCTTCACTTCGAAGTGAGCAGAGCAACGGCACTGTTCTCCATGATGTCACTTCAGACAGTCCGGCTGGAACAAGAGGAGGTTTTGTGCTCAATTTTCACAGCGATGCAGAAGCCGTGGGCATTAAGAAAAAGGGAGGCTTATTCAGGAGAGGATCTCTTCTTGGTAGTATAAAACTTAGAAAATCTGAATCTAGGTCATCGATATCTAGCAAACGGAGCTCTGTCAGGAGCGATGCTGCTATGAGCAGAATTAGTTCTAGCGATGCCAACTCTACAATTAGTTTTGGAGATGGTGACTGTGATTATTGCCCTGTGGAAGACCACGTTGATGCCACCACTACAGAAGCCTATATGGGTGAATGGAAGAACGACAAGCGCAGTGGTTTTGGTATTAGTGAGCGTTCAAATGGTATGAAATACGAAGGAGAATGGTTAAATAACCGGAGGCATGGATATGGATGTACCATGTTTCCAGATGGCACCAAGGAAGAGGGAAAATACAAAAATAATATTTTGGTCCGTGGAATAAGAAAGCAACTTATACCAATACGAAACACAAAAACTAGAGAAAAGGTGGATAGAGCAATAGAAGGTGCACAACGAGCAGCTGCCATGGCAAGAACCAAAGTGGAAATTGCATCGTCAAGGTATGTTATCACAAAATACATTTGTTCATCACTGAATTTTCAGAAACAAAAATGTGTTGCAATGTGTGAGCTCTTATTGGTGACAAAAGACTCAAAAGGGCAAGGGTGTAAATGTTGTCTTTAGTGAGAAGGCTTCGGGGAGACCTTATTGCAGCCTTTCAATGCTTGAATGGAACCTATAAGAAGGATGGGGGTGATCTTTTTAGCAAGGTGTGTTTTGACAGGACATGCAACAATGGTTT
>NW_009716242.1:6881-28759 GCF_000703405.1 Apaloderma vittatum
GTAGATCTATACTGGATATAAGGAAGAGATTTCTTACAGTCAGGGTGGTGACACACTGGAACTAGTTGCCCAGAGAGGTGGTGGAGGCTCCATCCCTGGAGGTATTCACGCTCAGTGTTGATGGGGCCCTGAGCAAATGGATCTAGTTAAAGATGTACCTGCTCACTGCAGGGGGTTTGGACCAGATGACCTTTGAAGGCCCCTTCCAACCTAATGCATTCTATGGTTCTATGTTTCTGCTCGTTCACCTTTCAGTTTCACATGTGTAACTCCATTGACTTTTATGGTATTACACATATGAAACTTAGAACTTTAACTCATTTGAGTAAAGTTGTTTGCATATTCTCCATAATTTATTGTGAAAGTAAATTTCCATTCTCATACATTTCTGCTTTCACTGAAGAGCTGCTGAATTATTCCTTCAAGCCTGTTTGGAAAATAAAATTAGTGGGGAAACACAGAAAATTATTTGGGGGATGTAAGGTGTAGATTGAATAACTTCCTGTATGCATGCTCCAGTGATGCTTGCTCTGTTTATAATTTCCTGGGTAGCATCTGAGACTCACTGAAACTGCCCATTTGACATTTAGCATCTTAAGATGCATCTGTTTGTCTGAAAGACTGTGGTAGGAACAGTGTAAGAATAGTGGCCAAGACTGTTGTTTCAGTTACTCTGTCTGCTGAAAGAGTCGTCTTTCATTTAGAAGCATGCTTCTCCTGCAGCCTGAATTCATCTGGATCTTATGACCACCACTTCAAATAGTGGTGGTTGTCTTCTTCCCACCCGTCTGCCCAGTGTTTGGGGTGGGAGATGTGTACAGGTATTAGTAGCAAGGGAAAAAAAAAACCACGTAATTTTCACTTTGAACTCCTCAACAACGACCCAGCAATGTTGTCTGAAATTGAATTGTTAGAAATTAAATCAGTATAGACAATTTTAATAGGTTTTACTGTTAAATCTGAGAGCTTTTATAGAGCTATTTAATTTTTAATGCCTCCCAATAAGTTTCTATGGTAGTTTCTCTGTTGTTGGTTTTAGTTTGTTTCCTCAGGCAGACTTTTCTTCAAATATGCTGTGGAATAAAAAAATAACCCAGAAATGTGCATGAAATAAAATCTTCATGCTATTTTAGAAAGAGAATGTCGCATTACACTTAGAGCTGGATTTAGTGTGGTCACTCGTGTGTGCTCCGTGACTATCCTTTTTCCGACAGTCATAAAGAATACAGAAAAGACTGAAAACTGCATAAATGGGAAAGCTTGAATACATTGGTGCCTCACAGGGAAAAGTAATTGAGGCATAAAAATGAAGAATTTAGCATACTGTTAAAAAAACCTTTCTGAGCACTAGTAACTAAGTAACCTAAGTAACTGGAGGGTAGCATGTGCTCCCATTACGTTTATAAATTTACGTAAGGCATTATGTGACAGCATACCATATTAGCAAAGCAGATAAGTAACAGCTAACTTCAAGAAAATACTGGATCCCATTCATGTTCTTGTCAAGACATAATAAGCTCTAATTCTGAACAAAATAAGGATTATGGGATGTGTGGATAGGGAGAGTCACCACTTTGAGTCTATATAAAGCTAATAAAAAGCTGTAGTGTGAGACCATTAGGTTACAATGCACAGTGTATGCACTTCACAGAATCACAGAATGTGAGGGGCTGGAAGGGACCTCAAAAGATCATCTAGTCCAGCCCCCCTGCCAGAGCAGGATCACCTACAGGAGGTCACACAGGAACGTGTACAGATGGGTTTTGAATGTCTCCAGAGAAGGAGACTCCACAACCTCCCTGGGCAGCCTGTGCCAGTGCTCTATCACCCTCACAGTGAAAAAGTTTTTTCTAATATTTTTGTGGAACCTCCTATGTTCCAGCTTGTAGCCATTGCCCCTTGTCCTGTCATTGGACGACACTGAGAAGAGCCTGGCTCCATCCTCCTGACACTCCCCCTTGATGTATTTATAAACATTTATGAGATCGCCCCTCAGCCTCCTCTTCTCCAAGCTAAAGAAACTCAGCTCCTCCAGCCTTTCCTCATAAGGGAGATGTTCCACTCCCTCCATCATCTTTGCGGCTCTGCGCTGGACTCTCTCAAGCAGTCCCCTGTCTCTCTTGAGCTGAGGGGCCCAGAACTGGATACAATACTCCAGATGTGGCATGTCCCCTTTAAGATATGTCTTTGAAGTGTTTTATTTGCTCTTCCTTCCTTTCAGTTTTAGGTGAAGGACAGAATTCAAATTGTTTCTTTTGGAACAGTCCGTGAGAACAATATTTGTTTCTTGAAAAGATCCTTTCGAAAGCACAATAGAAGGCATCAGTTGTAGTGCAGCTGTGACTGTGAGCTATTCTTCTGGCTTTTCAGCTGAGAATCTCTCTGAAACAGTCCTATGACCCAGTACAGAGAGCAGGACTGCAGGTTCAGTTTTCCTCCATTAGTAGCTTTTGCAGTAGCTCTCCTGGCACTGAGCCAAAGGCAAAGAGACCTGACATCTGGTCAGGCAACATCAGGCATGAAGATTACAGTAACTTCACTTGTGTATATTGGACTCGCCTAGGAAGGATGACACGACCCTTCCCATCTTTCAAGTTTTCAAGAGCTGCCTTTAGTTTAGTATCAACCAATGGGAACAAGGTGATGGCGTTATGTGAACTCAAGAGCTGTCGTACTGGCAGAGTCAGTAGTGGTCACTGTGTAAGAACCAGCTCATCTGGAAGAGGTTCTAGAAGAGCACTGAGGGAAAAACTGCTTTGAACAGTTGCTAAATTCTATGCTGACCAGATTGATACGGTTTCAGGATGACAGAATTTTCTCCTGTCCCACTGAAACTTGAGGACTGGTACCAGTTTGTCTGCTCTTCTACCCAACTGATATATTAATAATATATTAATCCTTCAGACTGTAGACGTAGATGAAGATGGTGGTCTTGCCCATTTCTGAACGATCACTACTACGCAAAGAAGTCCGGGAGGAGTGTCTTTTTTTATTTCTTTAATGTGTAATGCAAAGGTGGTTCTGACCATGTGACATAACCTCACCACACACTGGCCTCTAAAACCTTCTGTGTTTCAGAACTGGCAGATGTCACCAGCAATATATGCTTACTGTGGATTTCCATTCCATTAGTGGAAGACCTAGATAGACCTTTTCTCACCCCAAAACCATCGGTGTCCAGGTTCCCATTCAAAAGAGCTAGAAACCCTGACCCTCAGCTGGATACCTTCCTTTTCAGCGTGGCTTTGAGTTGTGTGCTGTTCGTCCTGTCTTGTTTATTCCCAAAATGTTTGCTCAGCCAAATGAAACCAGACCATACTCCTCTTCATAGCTCCCTGCGGGTTGTGACAGGTTTGGCTGGTAGTTTGACCTGTGACAGATGTCCACACAGTTGTCGACAAGACCAACCACTGTTTTGCTTTATATTCCTGATGTCTTTTTAGGTCTAAAGTCCTCCTTAATAATCTGTGTCATCTTTCTTTATCTAAAATGGCAATTTGGTGTACAAAGAAAAATCTACAAGTGGACTTAAATGTTTATTCTCTGAACCTGAATTTACATTTGCTCTCTTGATTCAGCCTTTGGATTTTTAAGGTATTTGTACTGAGGTGGTTTAGATATAATAGCAGCATCTCTCAAAAGACGTGAGATCACAAAACTCTGTGATGTATAGAAAGCTGCTGTATCAGGGAAATAGTTACCAGCCTCTGCACAGATCTGTATCCAAAACATTATAAATAAGCAATGAATAAAAATGCTTTTAAAATGACAGCACAGCTTAACAGTCTTGATTGAATTATAGTTTTACTAACTACATTGAAGACAAAATATTAAGGTGTAAATGCAAAAATTCCATAATTTGAGTAATTTCAGAAGTATGATCAATGTTTTTCCCTTTTAAAATATTAAATGTGTGGTTTTGCATATTTTTTTTCTTTTTTTAAAAAGATCACTATTATAGACAGTAATTAGGTCAAATTCATCTTAAACCTATTTGTGCTAAAAGCAGTCAGGTTTACTCTATATGTCTTTTTTGGATCTTGATGTCTAAGAGGAAAAGCTGACTTCCAGAAATTTTTAGTAAATTATTTTCTATGTTATTTCAAGCACATGTGAAGTGATTCAAGTGCTGGAAGATGTATGCTTGGAAGAGCCCTTTGGAATATGTTAAAAATCCCCAAATGTCCACTAAACCAAGAGGCAAATAGAAACTTGTTTTGAAGTTATCAAATACTTCTCACTGTAGAGATTTTTTGAACTTTTTTCACCACTGTTATGTGTTGTATTCAAAGGAGATGTCCATCTGCAGTTCGATATGAACTGTAATTAAATTTGAGTACTTCTTTTCTGGTATGAAAATCACTTAAGTTCTCATTAGAGGAGCTGTTTATGTATTATATTAACTTTATTTTCATCAAGACTTTTGATTGTATAAACTGTACCATTTTGAGGAGTAATTTCAGAGTTTAAACATAAACTTACGTTCTAATAGTACACTGGTTGTTTTTAAATGTATGAGTTCAGAAGTAAATATGCACCACTAGAAGCAGAAGGAATGATGCTTGTTTAGACACAATCCTTCCTATACCAGATTCTTTTTAGAGAAGTCAATAATATGAGTTTAGAATTGAGCTCTCAGAGCCAAGCTTTTTTTTTTTCTTTTCCT
The DNA here is from genome assembly GCF_000703405.1 of Apaloderma vittatum. NCBI lineage: Eukaryota > Metazoa > Chordata > Aves > Trogoniformes > Trogonidae > Apaloderma > Apaloderma vittatum. The sequence continues at coordinate 11,548 of NW_009716242.1, forward strand.
TTCTCTCTTCTGATCTTTTCTAGCTAGTGCTAAACTAGAAATTCTCCCTTAAGTGTTGACTCTCTGGGGATAAAAAACTTTGCAGGAACACAGGGGGACAAGATAGACTACAGTAAGAGTAAGAAATATTAATCAGAAGATAGGGTATGGAGGGAGAAGTAGAAAGAAATAAAAAGAAAAAAATTATCCGTGTTGATTTTTTTTTTTTTCTACTCCATTGATCTTTCAGGTCATAAACCAGGCAGGTTAAAGAATTCTGTTGTCTTTTTTATCCTCTTTCCTAAAGAAGCTAAATACTTTTAATTACCCTGAAGTTGAGAGTGAATTTGAAGTAAGGTGTACTGTCATATTATGCTGTGAGAACTTCTGACCACCTTAAAAGCAATATTGTAATGACTTTTCATTACCTGAGCAATGGAGGTTTGGTGAAGAATAATGGGGCCTTTGTGTTAGGCAGCGCACAAATAAGTTACCCTGTCCAGCCTGGGAGAATGGCAGTGCCCAACAAATGGAAAGAAACGGGCAAAAGACTGTGAAAGGACCTGAGATCAAGATAAGAGTAAAATTAATATCTTGAACTAATAATGTAGAGCAGTTCCTCCTTGTTAATGAGCTGTTGGTGCTCAGAGAGCAGTGACAAGTGAGTGGCCAGGGAGGAAGACCTTTGCAGGAGAGTGCTGAGGGGAGATTAACCCATGTCTGTTCTGCAGCGATCTCTTTTTCAGAGTAGCTTTTTTAGACAGCTCAGTTTTAACATGTTTGTGTGCAAGTCCATGAATGCTGTGGCTTAGTTTCAGCCAGTGGCTGGTTTTTTTAATAGAAACCACCAAAACTGTTTGTGAACCCGTGCTGCGAGCAGCCTACTTTGTTCTGTGTGGCTGGAAGGAGCCTCGAATTGGTGCAGAGGCTGCAGGAGGGAAGGTGCAGGAGGTTTGACTTGGTAGTGGACGCCGAGTATAATGGTTTCGATTTAATTTGGAAGCAAGCCTACTGCCACAGCCTGGATTTCCTTGGGTCCCGGCTATCTCCTGCTGTTGTAGTGGCTTTCTGTAGCCGATAGCTGGCTTGTGTAATGTTGGGTGCAGAGGATGATTAGGAGAGCTCTGATTTTCCCTGGCCTGGGCTCTTAGCATTGGCTTCAGGTCACTGGGCAGCACCTGCTTCTGAATGGTGCAGCCCAGTTGTCCACCTCAGAGCACTTTTGTTCACAGTACAGTGGTTATGTAAGAGACTAGCGCTTCTGGGTTTTTTCTAACCTTAATTCAGAGTAAGTCTCGGTGTGCTGTGCTGCGTGTGGTGGGTTTATGTGAAGTGTGTGGAACTGTCAGGAAGAAGCACTGGATGGTTTAGTAGCTAGTTCCTGTGCTGAGTTCGTTGCCTTGTGTGACTGGAGCTCTCGGCTTAGCCTGAACAAACTGTGATTTCTAGGCAGAGCTGGAATCATATGCATGAGGTAGTGTGGTTTGTGTCCACACTAGATGGCAGCTGCCAATTATTCCAAACGGCACTGAATTACGTGCACCACATACAGCTTTCCATGATGGAATTAGCTGACTCTACCAATCTCACTTTACTCGAGAAACTGAACCGGACACTTGCAAGACTAGTGCCTCACACGTCTTTGAGATGCTTTGCTTATTATAGCTGAAATATGAACATTGTGTTTAGAAATAGGATACAACAAATATCAAAGGTATTTATTTAAGTCTGCTTGCCTGAGTGCAAAGAACTGCCTTAGGTTCAAAACAAAATCAGTTTTAATCGTTTCACTATATACTCTATTCAAAGATAACAAAATGCTGTGGTAAAACTTAAAGTGAGTCTTGAGCTACTAGGGATAGTAATTTTAATGTTAATTCTTTGTTCTTAGAGGAAACCATATGTTTCTTGAGTCCTGTGGGAGTTATACCAACTTCAGTGGGGCACATTTTCATTCAGTTTTCACAAACAACTCATTGGTAAAAAAATATAGTCTTGGACTGTTCCTCTGTTGTTTGCTGGAGAGTTATACATCTGTTTGAAATATACAAATTGTATAAACATTGCTACACAGAATTGATTTCTTACTATTTTAATGAAGTAAGACTACATGGCTGAAAATATGCAAAATTACTCTTGTATTATCCCTTGGCTGGAAATTTAAGAAAGCCTCAAGTATTTAACTTTTTGATCAAATTACCTATATCCAAATACACCTACACCTATATCCAAATATACCTACCTAAAGCCATAAATGTGAATAGGGATTTTTCAATTTTTTTTAATTATAGCCAGTCTCACTTTGTGTTTCTATTTGACGTAGAATTGTTAGGCCAGATTTGCTTTTGTAACTTGTTTAAAATCAAGATACTTTTAATACAAGACTGAAAATATTCTCTGCTTTCAAAGCAGAAATGAACCAATCTTGCACCAGTGCTCTTAAAATAACCATCCAAGAAAGCCTTTTGTTAATATACAGACTTTTAAAAAAATGTTTCTTTGCTCATATGAGTAAGGATTTTTTTTGCCCAGTTTCCAGAGTGCTTAATTTAGGAGCTGAAAGAATTTTTACGGTTGCAGCCCAATAGATGTATGTGAAAACACTAGTGCTGCTGCCTTTTTTTTTTTTCAATTCTGAGATACACTAGCAAAAGACTAATATTTTTTTTTTGGTAGCCTGAGAAGATGTACTATTATACAGATTCTTGCCTTAATTTTTACATAACATCTCAATTTTCATCTATATTACAACAATTATTCAAAAGCTAAGCCTCAAAGAGCATCTATCTCTACTGACTGTCGCTGAGAATTTCTGTGATGGAAATAAATCTCCATTTAAAAACCAAAATCTGGATCGTTTGTACTGGTTAGTCAAATATGAACCATAGTATAAAGCTATTAGATTTATGTTATTGATTACTATAAAAATATTCTCAAACCCAAGAAGTTACTTTATATTTTTACTGTATTTAGTACAACTGCATACATAATGGCTAGTAGTACTAGTCAGAGCTTGAACAATTTACTTGATGCTTTCCACAAAGACTAAACTTAGTAATGCAGAACCTTCCCAGCTTCTTCCTTCAAAGAAATAAGAAAACATGCTGTCATGTAACTGTAACGTTGATCAGTATTGTAGAGTAGGATGTTTTCCAGTGAGCAACTACAGCAGAAAAAGTCATTTAAATTACTTAATGCTCCCATGCTGATCTAATTTTATATTTCCCAAATAATAATTGATTGATTTTCTGAAAACTGGTGTAGTTCTATGAGTAACACTGTTTGTTTGAATAGTAATTGATCAGTGTTACATATTGTGACTTCTGTTCATTTTCCTGGCCATTAATACATTATTCTATCTTACACATCTAATTTTGGTGCATATTTTCATACACTGACTTGCTTTCTTTTGCCTACCTCACTATGTTTTACCTTTTATTACTGCTCTGTTTATGTGTTCTGCTTCGTTCTTGTGCAATTCTCTGCTCTCGTTGTTGGGGGAGGCAGAGGTGCAGTCTCTTTGTGGCTAGTGTCCAGGAGGATATTTCTCCTCAAGAGCTTATCTCCCCTCAAGCCTGTGTAAATGTTTAACATCTCAGACACCCTATTGATTATTCCTGGTTTCCTCTTCAGACGTTTTCCCGGTTCTTTATATAGATTTAGTCTCCCAAGAGCTCATTCATGTGGTCCCCTTAAAGCCAGTTAGAATTGTTCTGTCTTGCACATCACTCTTACACTGCAGTTGCACTTAATTTGATCAATGAGTTTTGCTTTTATTTGCAGATGTCCTGCAGACTTCTCTTCTGTAATCCTGACATTCACAAGTTCTGCCACTTAGTTGTTCACACCTTTTCCTCAATATTTCTGAACATCATGAGTTCTGAGCACTGTGGTTATCCAGTGGTGAACTTTCCCAGTTGGGAAAAAACAATCATTTAATCTGTCTCATTATACTCTCTGAACTAATTTTTTATTCACTTAAGAATTTCTTCACTTTTTTAATATTAATTCTCTCCACTTGGTTTCCAAGCAGTTTCTGTTGAGGAATGCCACACTCTGGTCCTACTACTGAAAGCAGGGATTGATGGGGAACAGACAGTCTTGTACTTGAAAGCCAGAAATTTCCTTATTAATGTCTGTCTAATATGAAATCAATTAAATGTGAGTTCTCAGCTCTTTTTTTCCTACAGGCATATATTTCTCTTTTATCACTCTGAATCGGGTAGGTTACTGTTAAGACTTTCTTAGCTAGCTTGCTGCTATAATGCCGCGCCTCCACTTCGTACTTTCCTCAGTTTACTGATGTGTATGAGGGAGAGGGCATTTTGCTGCTGCTTTTACTCTACTTTTTGGGTTTCAGGTGAATCATTTCAATGATCGTTCTTTCCCTGAATTTTTAGACCACTTCATAGATTAATGTGTTGGATTATGTCAGTTTTACTGCTATGCAAAAGTACTCAAAATCCAAATGTGGAAACAAGCAAGACTCAGAGATTTTCACTGTTGAGATGATCTTTTGGCAGATGCAGACATGCGTCATAGCCCTGATTTGCTCTTATTTGTAGCTCAGGATTTATATCTGTTCATGGTTAGAAACTTGACTTCCACAGGGAAAAGAGGTAACACCAAGAAATCTTAGTTAGGACTAACCTGAAGTGACTTCACAGGCTCTGAGTATGTATTCGGTCCAAGTTCACTTTTTCAGCTCCGCCACTTACAGGAATTTATGGTGTCAATTGTACAGGCGTCTTAGGAATATCTCGAAGACAAAGAACGTACTGCCAAGCAGTAAGATACAAAATGTACTTCAGGAATAATAAAGGAACCAAAAGTTAAGAGTGTGAGTAAACAGATGCCAGTTGTCAGAATGCTTTGTGCAGATGCGGTAGTGAACCACCTTAAGCATTTAGGCGTCTTTTTATTATGTCTGCTGTCTGGAGTCCTGCTTTTACCTTAATATATCTTGACCAAGGACTTAATTTCAGTTTTATTAAAAACCCAGTAATTATGCACATTCTGGAATGTTGATAAACATTGAGCATTGTTTTGTGCTCAGAGAACAGTATGTGTCTGGAAATTACAGTTAGCCACAAAGGTGGGAATGACATTTATCAGTTCTGTAAGTATCAACAGGATAGATAAGATGATCACCGTTTCTGATATTCAGAAATGTTTGATTTGTACAGATAGTTTCTGGGGAAGAGGCTTTCCTTTTCTTCTCACAGTGGCTAATTTATTGCGTGAAACTAATTCACATTGGGAGGTTTAATGTTGCCAGGCATGTATATAAGTAGGTGCAGTATGTAAGTAGGACTAGTGATTGTTTTATATTCTCGATTGATACTGAATTATCAGAAAAAAAAACACCAAAAACCTAGATGTTTTACAATCCCAAGCAATATGTTTGTTAGGGAATACCATATTAGTGAAGAGTCTGTGTTGTTTGTTTTTTTCTAATGCAGAGTTTATACATGTTTCAGAAATAGGTTTTGTTTAAAGACTAAAATGGGACAAATAAAATTGATTATATATTTTGTATGCTCAAAGTTTAGATCACCTGCAAAAAATTTAGTCATATTACTTGTTGATAACAGAACTTTATACAAAAACATAATTTACTATACCGCTACTTGTTAGGAAGAAATTACACTAAACATTTTCGTGTCAAAGTCCATATCTGTGATATGTACAGATGCAATGCATTTCTGATGGGAAAAGTACTTAGTGGAGCCCCTGGGATGAACCTTTGTTAGCAGAAGGATTAGAAAAGTGGGTAGCATTTAACTTTTAGCTTCACTGGGTCTATGGACAACAAATGCAGAGCAATTAGTCAAAATTATGGTTCTAAATAAGTTCACCGAGGAATTTGTGCAAATTTGATTTGGTGTTCTCTTCAAATTTTAGTTGATCACATTCTAAATGGCTTTTAACAGTTTACTTCTAAGTTCCAACTCTGAGAAGTAATGGATATTTGATGTGAACTCATCTGCTCCTTGCACTTATGATAATTAAAAAGCTCTAGAAGTGGTCTTGAGGTCTGTGTACTAGCTAAATTGTGAGTTAACTGCTGACAGATAGAGTCCCTGCATTACATCACAAACCTTGGCTGTGGATCCTAGGGATGAGTGGACGGTATGAAAGAGCTGGTGTCTCTTTGAAGAAGTTTGGGTTACTATTACATATAGGTAAGCTACCAGAAATTTCTGATGCTTCGTTGTACGACTAGATTTTTTTTTTTTGCTGTTCTCAGCAAGGATAAAGCCAGGCTGGAATTCTCTTCAGTGTAGAACACTACTAAATTTTGGATCGATATAAAAAAGTCCTCAGAAATGTTAAATTGTGCCCTGGTGTTGGAGCAGGGGTTGTACAAGGGTTGGTCTGGTGAAACCTGCAAGTTGGCTTCCTCACAGCAGAAGTCCTTCAATTTATTTGCTATTTCACAACATACTTCATCAGCTGTCTGTAATAATGCAGTATTTTTGGCTGACAGTTCAAAGAATAACCTGACTGAGTCTTTATAGGCCGGTCTGAGAAACGTCAGCTTAAGCTGTCTTCACAAATCTTGCTTCCTTGTTGAAGGTCCCTGACAGTTTAAGGAATTCTATTCAGCTTTCAGTGTATCTAATCTGATACTTAAAATGATACTTTTATCTGAAAAAGAGTGAATTTGCCTTGAATATGCCAGTGCATAAAAATGCATATTCGAGTGGGTGTATAAGCTCGTGCTTCTTAATTCATTCAAGAAAATAGTTCTACTTTTGCATAGAAATTCACTTTGCAGAATTATGGTGAGGGTTTCTTCTTGGATTATCTGCTTTTACACAGTTACTGTTAAACTTAAAACCATTTGATACCATCTGAGTCTGAAACCGTTTATTGTCTTTTCCCTAGCAAAGCACACTCACATCTTTGAGATGTTCTGATCTTTTCCTCTGTTCTTTGACACTGAAGTGCTTCATTTTGCAAGTAAAAGTTTCAAGGGAGATGGAAATTGAGATTGCTTAGGTACAAGTCAGCTGAGAAAACAAGTGTTTCGTATGCTACTTTGACATTTCCATCTACTAATAAATGAAATTTCGAAGTAGACTAAGTAAGATCTATTAACAGTTAAGTCCACTGTATTTTGTTTCAGATTGGAGTAAGGAGAGTTTTAACTCATTATTTTTTTCAAGAGTATTTACTGTTTAAGAAAACATTTTTGGTGTACTTGTATTCCCATGCTTTCAGTTTAAATATATTTTGTTCCTTCCAAGATGAATATGAAATAGAATGAGGAGAAATGAATAGCAAGATTCCAATAATGTCCCCTGTAGTAGGAATTGTAAACCCACCTTTTCTTAGTTTTCTTAGTTATATTTCTCTGTTAAAAACTTTAAATATGATATCAATAATTTATTACATAATATAATAAGCATTTAACTATAATGCACCAATAATGAGGTAAAAAGGAGCTGACAGAACATACAGAAGTCTTGAATCTTAGAACTACGATAAAATTATATTACTATTTCTGTGGTTGCTTTACTGTTCTCCAAGAACAAGGTTGGTGCTTTTTTTTTCAGAAAAAGTAGGAGTTGCTTCAGGATTCCCATGTAGCATAAATTTCATCTGCCACTCAGAAATGGCCTACACACTTGATTTTCTATTTGCTTGATTATCTTGAGATGTCATCAGCTTATTCTATATTATGAGATTGCTGTCTGAAGTGTTTTTGTGAAAGTTTTGCTTCTTCATTTTAGCTTTTCTGTTCAATTATTTATGTATAATATCACCCATTCCCAATCCCTGATAAGCCTTGCTTAGGAATGGATACCATTAAGAATAATTTCAGATAGTTTTTCCTCTTCTAGAAAGTGTAAATTCCTTGTCAATATCCCCATGTTTTGACCCTGTTATTGCTATCAGCATAATGCATTTTCTTCTCTTGGAAAGAAATGCATTAGATGGATTAGCAAAGCACTAAAAATATCTTTGCTTAACCACCAAATTATATAACCATCCGATTTCTGTTGGCTGCTGCTCTCATGCTGTGATGCATTTTAGAAATCTGCATTTTATGGCATATCAAGTGAAAAAAGTTTTTGGTTTACATCAGATCTTCTTTGAGGGTTTCAAGCATATCCTTCTTTATGTCATCTTTAATTCAAAAGGTTACAATTAGGATTTACTGAAAGCTTCCGATAACTATTGTCACTTCAAAATTTGAAAATGCTACTGTTTCTATATTATATATTCTTTCTCTTTTTTTGGTCACTCTGGAGCGATATGTCTGATTTTACCCTTGGGTTTGCGGTGTGTTTGGTCGGGGAGGGGTGTTTTAATGAATAGTAATTTAGATCCACTGCTGAGAGCCATGGTAGTCTGAAATAAGTAATTTTTATAGAAAGCTCTTTATGTATGCAAGCGAAGATTTGGTCACAATGACCAGCTGTAGAGCTAAGTGTCATCTTTTTTCTGCACTTTCTGATCATTTGAAATAAAAGATTTTCTTTTTTCTTCTCTCCTTACAGAGGTCCCTGGAATAGATTAACTCTAGAAAATCCTTTATTTCAAGTGCTCAGTTTGTAGACTGCTGGCTTTTTTTTATTTCTTTACGGGGAAAAAGCTCATGTTGTATTGCGATGGAAGTCTTGCCTGTAGTCAGATTGCCTGCGATAGGGCTGTAAGATCTGTTTTTTTGTGAATGTCACAAGTTGGCGTGTATCCTGAGGTCAACCAAGTGTCGCCTTAGTCTGCAGTTACATCCTTTCCTGCTGCTTCTCTTTGTGTAGCTGTAATGAAGACGAAAAAAAATGGATGTGTGAATAAAGGAAATGATGCCATCAGAGCAATTGCTTTGCATGTACGGAAAAAGACTACATCTATAATCAGCTGGCTAAAGGGCATGAGAACATCCTGAAATGTAGTTGGGCAGCTTTTGTTGAAAATAGCCTGATACATCCCATTAACTTGTTCAGTGTTGCTCAGAAACAATGTCTATAGTCAGAGACACAATATTAGGCCTTTCTCCCTTTAATCAGTGCCAAAAAAAATGTGGTTATCGTGGTATATAGCATCAGCTTAAAGCTGGTATTGTTGATGAGGAGTAAGTGCATGAAGAGTTCAAACTTACCTTGGCACACTTGTTTGTGCTTTCACTTGTGATGTTCAAGTGAGTGGGAGAAGCCTGTGCCTTTTTCAGACCCGTCTCAGAGTTCCTCACTGCAGACATGCATCTGGTAGAGTAGAGAGCTGAAGTTGCTACTATTTGTTTCCAATTATGCAACTCACTGTTGCTCTTCTACTTGCTCTCACTCCAATCTGTCTGGAAGATTTGTCTGCGTGTTCCATCTCATCTTTTAACTTGTACAGACTTGGGGCCCTGTTCACTACATGTATTTTAAATGACTGAAGTGGTGGAACCTAGTCTACTTGTCATTGTGCAAGTGTGAGCAAAATAAATGCACTAATAATAACAGGAGCAATGAGAAGATAATTTCCTGTGGGGATTTTTTAGATCTCTTGTTTTGTATAGATCCAAGAATATCATCTTCAAAAGTACTGTGCTGATAAGAATAAATAAGGAGGAATTTTCTTCCCTCTTTTCCCTGTGACTTACAGGGAAAAAATTACAGATTTTTTGTGTTCGTCTCTGGCTTCGTAGACTTGGCCCATGGATGTTGGGGTGTGTGCAATTGCTGCTAACTCCTATAGAGAATGGGATCAAGGCATTACAGCTGTCTATTCTGCCCTTCTAATGCTGAAATATGCTTAGCATTTATTCAAGAGAGAATAGTCACAGATTTTTATAATTTAAAAAAAATAGATAAGAACATTATGTTGAACCTAGTGAATGAATTTAAAGTGGAAGATCTACATTCTTCAGTAGCAAGAACAAGGAAAGATTGGCATGAATCAGATTCTGCATAGGAGTGTATTAATACGAGAAAATTATTTTCTTATTAAAATGATCTAAAAATTACAATCAGAATGGAGATAACTTTAATATGAAATTTAATATGAATTTTAATATGAAAAGGCTCAAATGCTCCCATCTTATAATTTGAAATAACCTGCTTTTTCCATGACCCTGAAGGACACCTTATAATGTACCTTATTAATCCTAGAGGTCAATTATGGAAAAAATTATAATGAGACTATGGTAGCGATGTAAGATATTTGTTTTGCTGCTTTCTATTGTACCTTTCGTTCTGAAGGAATAACTTTACATGCTCTGCTTAGCAACTCATCATTGCTCTTAGCTAATTCTGAGGTGAAGAGGAGTTGGAAAGGAGCATACAGCTTGATGCTCAGCAGATGAAGGGGGAAAAATTGGTCAAGAGTTTTTTAAAAATTCATCTTACTACTAAAATACTCTCTGTGGTGTTATTCTTTTTAGGAGCAGACAAAACATTTTCTGATCTAATCAAAGAATAGGTAATGGCTTTTAGCCCATTTATGCTGTAGCTTTGGAGGATAAAAGTGTGAACTGAACCTGGCAGATTTTTTAATTTACTCTTCGCATAATCTCTTGGTGAAATATGAAATGTTGGCCATGCTAACATCAACAGCAAAACTCCCACTGGTACCAGTAACAGCAGGATGCTGCTGATAGAACAGCGTTCGTTGTGAGCTGCATGTTTTGTGGGAGTCACAGGCAGTTAAAAGGCCAAAACCAAGATACCAGAAGTTCCCAGCTGGACTGTAAGGGATAATCAAGTGCAGAGAGTTCAGTTACCACTGAAGGAAACCTTTTAAGTTCTCAGTGTGGTGCCTTAGGTGTCCACTCTTCATAATTCCCAGAAAAACTAAAATTCTGGCCTTATTTTAGAAATTGCAAAGGAACTAAGAGAATTTTCTGAACCTTAGTCCTTTCTCTTTGCAATCAGTTAAGCTTCTGTGGCAAATCTGTATGTCACACACTGGCTGCTGCTACTCATGCTGAATGCTGTGCTCTTCTATACACTGTGCCAGAAAACTCTGGTTTAAGTATGATACAGCTCAGTATGAGTAAGGGTGACAGACAAAATTTATTCTAGAAAGATAGGTCAGCTCAGTTGCTGAGAGTATCCATATTTGTGGAAATGAGAGTGGGGTGTTCTCTTTGAAAAGCTTAACTGAGGATGCAGTTTTGTTTTATTGCTCTACTAAAAAAAATCTGGTTTCTGGATTTACATATATGTGAGAAATATATGAGAAAAACTGGATGAGTTTCCAATGGAAATAGCTGATTTTATACGTTGCTGCTTCTTTTTGCAGTGCAGCCGCATTTGTAGTGCAAAGATCCTAGTTAACTAGATAAAAGCCTCTTATCGAGCATGGGGTTTTTTTCCTCAGCTTTGCTTGTTTGGCACGTGTTTCTGGAAGGTCATCTAGATCATGGTGGCAGATTTCCCTGGCTAGGTGCATGTACCACTTACCTAGTGGCAGGGCATGCTAGGTGGCTTTTTGCATGTGCAGTACGACAGAGACTTCCAAGGAAAAGAGGGTGCTGGAGCTGTCGAGACAGCTGGCTCCCAGCTGTGCTTTTTCCCAAAAGATCTTTAGGAGTGGGCATGGAATGTGCTGTGAAATTCTGGCAGTAGCAGCCAGAAGCCTTCTGGTAGAGGCAGCAACTCTAGGAAGGACAATGATCAAGAGTGGGCTGCTACTGCTTCCAGAATAATTCTGCCAGCAGTCTGCCTGTGTGTCACTCTTCCCCAGGGATTTGTCCGGCCAAGAGCCAACCCTAGGTGTGGTCAGTCAGCCTAGTGAGCTGCATACGCTCTCAGGACACTGGCTGGACATTAGTCCAATGGATCTGGTGCACAGCAGAACTTGGTGATGTGAGTTTACTTCCCAAGCATACCACAACTACAGTGTGACTGAAGCAAATTGGTTGTGGGGATGCACCACGTCAGAGGTATGTGACCCAGCTACAAGTACTCAGTTAGGTTTGTGTGAAAGAGAGCAGGGGTACGCCCTGAGCTATGAGCTCAGGTTCTGTCTGAGGCTGTGACTCTGTTGCACTTTCACAGTATTGTGGAAAATCAGCCTTACTTCTTGTGACTCTTCCCAGCTGAGCTAACTAGCTCGAGCCCAAGACTACGCTGGTATAACTATACAGCTTCCAGCTCTGGAGCAGACTTGTTCAGTGTTTCATTGTATGTTGTATATAGTCTTCAGTGAAGCTTGTCTGTAGACTTTTCTCATGTACCAAGGAAAGTACTAATACAGCTGCTCTGCTCTACAGATAAAATCTGATGAACACTTGTATACGTCTGCGAAGGCCGTATAGTCCCTGCTAAAAAAAGCAGGATATAAACCCAGTGCTTCAGCTAACCTGACTAATAGCTTTGTGAGACACAGAGTGAGTTTTAATAAATTATCATGGTTCCAAAGGAAACTAAATATGTGACATTCAGTGGATCTCCTGTGTTCCAGACCTGACCTTTTGGCAATAGCTGTGAAATAATATACAGCAGAATCTTGTTAATTCATGCTAATGACTCAAGAGACCTATCACGGATTACCTGATTTTACAACTTAGCAAGTAAGTGAAACATGATGACAAAGCTTGATGCACACTTTAACAGCATATTCTCTGCTAATTTACCTAATAGTAGCAGTTTAGTTGTAAATATATTCGCAATACATGAATTAATGGACAATAGTATAATTAATGAAAGCAATGATGACTTCCTGAAATGACACTTTAGTACAGCAGCCTATTATTAAATATCTTCAAAGAAACAGGACGAATCTACTAGTTACGAGAGCATGAGACTAATGAAGTTTTCTGCAGGTAATGGATGTCTTTTAGCAAAAATCTTCTCATGTGTCATATCATAGGATAAGTGTAGCCTAAGGTAGTCAGGAAGAGTTTTCCTGACTAATGTAGTAATAGTATGCAGGTATGTGTGTAGGTAAGAGGTGTGTAAAAAGTTTTATCTGCAGGTTGAATTAGTTCTAGAGAGTGAAACTGCTAACTTACACTCATTCTTAAAATAGTAATTTCCAAACTACAGGCTCATTGAACATAGTCTCAGGTGTTACAGTAAATTCTGTGGTCTTCAAAAGAGAGAATAAATATTTCCATTATGAAAATGTCTGCAGTTTTTGGTGACCATTTTTTTCAGTATACAGTGTGTTTCAGTGTTAAGGACTATTAATACAGTTTCATTACTTTCAGTATGTTCTTCAATGAGCAAATAAGACTTTTTTCAGTACACGTGAGAAAATGACACAGAGCCATTTAATAGTTTCTATGCTTTTAGTGAAAGAAGGAGCTGAAGACTCTGTATTGGAAATATCATACGCACTTGTTCCTGTGCATTGGTGTGTCAGCAGAGGAGTCTGACTAAATAAGGCAATGCATGAGTAGTGCTTATCAGCATTTGACAGGAATATCGTCCGCCAACAGCTGATACAGTAGCCCATCATTTCTGTGCTATCATCGGCTCTCTGCGCTGCAGAGATGTATGTTTATCGACTGCTCAGTTGCTGATTGTGCTCAAAACTTAGCCCTCCACCTTTTCTTTTCAGTTAGTTTATGCTAGAAATCCTTGTACACATTTGTGTCCTTCTCTTTCTACTCCCACCAAATAGTTTAGAGTAAATATTGTTTGATAATATAAATAAAACATCGACAACTTTGTGCATATGGGTGCCCTTATGGTACTGCTATGCACTAAAAAATGCTTGTGAAAAGTATCCATAACATTATGAAACCAAGTCCTGACTGATTTTTTGCCTTCCTCGTTCTGAGGGGCTGATAACACTCAAATGAGTGGCTAAGCTCCCAGTGACCTTTCTGGGAATAGTATTACACTTTGCATGTTTGTAGCTGTTTTTAAAAAAATCCAGACTAAAATGCCCTTCATGTTGTTTCAGTATAATTTTTCCTGCTAAACTGAGTGCGATTGTCAGATTTCGTCCCTGTGTTGTGCAAGAGTTTGTCTTTTGAAGATTTTAGGAATAAAGTGACTAGGCCAATAAATAGTCTTTAAGACCTAATGGTAGTTGGTCTGCTACAGAATTCCCCAAAACAGTCAAATTGGTGACCTGCAAGTATTTTTTGATACTAGAAGTGATTGTAAATGTCTGTGCATGTATGGCCTTTTTAAAGAGATTTCTGAAAACTATTATTCATTAAATTCTTATTATTCCTTCTCATGAAGACAAATCCAAGATTTGTGAACCCCTCCTTTTCTTGCAAGTTCAAGTCATTAAACTGCAAGGCCAAGGATGCTGCATTATTGGCAAAAGATTGCCCAAAAGGATGAATACCTTGCACATCGAGTGGGAACTTTAGACAATAGCAAGAATTGCCATTTGCTTCTTTAGAGCATACTTTTAATTTCTCGTTCCCTCGTTCCTCCTGACTATTTCTCTCTACTATCTTCTCAAGTCAGAGGGATGGATGGATGGATGGATGTTTTTTCATTTGTTGCACTGACTTTAGTCTTTTCATATTGATCCTTTTACAACTGTCTTGAGCTCAGATGCCTGCCCCAAATTGTTTTTTGGCAAATGCAGCTAAAAGTAGTCTTGATAAATTTGCAGTTATTCCGATTTTACTGTAAATGGAAAGCAGACGTAAACTTCTCCGTATAAAATCAGATCGAGTGTCCTTTTGCCGTTAACAACACATTGAATGTACTTTCTGCCACCCAATACTCTACTGAGGCAAGTCGGTCTCTTGCTTATTTGTTCTTCCATACCCCATCGTTACCATCTTCCTGTTCTCACAGCAGCATTGTCAGTGTTCACCCCCTGTTTGTCCTCTTCTGTACAGGAAGCTAGCTGGGGAATGGAGAGGGTTTGGCATCCTTCTGAGAGCATTCTGAAAGTTCAAAGGTTATTATATGGCAACCTCACATTTTGTAAAAGTTGTGCATTTTGCTGCACGTAAAATGATACAGAGAAAGACTAAAACTCCTACAGCAGCTTAGAGAAGGGTCTTCTGAAAATTCTAGGAAAGTGGAACAGATAAATTTGGAAAAATTTGAAAAAACACAGTGAGTCGTTTTGTTTTGGTTTGCTTTTGCCTTTTTCTTCGTGTTATCTCTCTCCTAAGCTTGGAATGAAGACTCGGATTTTGTTTCCTTCAAAAATTACTTTGCTGTTGGGACAAATAAGGAGTTTGTATCTCTCTCATGGGAAGAATATTCACCTGTGAACACTCTCACTGGATATTTGCTGGAAGTGTTAGTTTCTTTTGCACCACTTAGCATCACAAAAGAATAAAATACACCATTTCCTGATCGGGAGTGATGCATGTAATCCTGTTGGCCTTGCAAGCACTATTTGCTTTTCCCAAAGGGCTTTTTCATCCTACCCAGTGTGGAGCTTAAAAAACCAAACCCTGCAAGGGATCCATCTTCTTCAGTTCAGTAGCCTGACTTAAATATGCTAACGTGAATTCACAATTCAGTAGCACTGTTGTATGCAATATATTTAAGGGAGATGCCGTGCTGTCCCCTGAGTCTGTCTCTGATACCGGTACTGAAAGAATAAGCAGCTGATTGGGATGTTGCCCATTAGAGCACGTGTGAAGGGTTTATGGTAGATGCGGGGTGTAATGGACTGTTTACCATGTGTGTGATAGCTCCTGCACGTGGCTTTATACCCAAGTCCCCTCCAAAATAACAGTACCTTGACAGAGAAAATAGGGATGGTTTCAGGGTGCCTTTTTGACACCTTTCTGCTGTGCCCAAAGTACTCTGTTAGTTTTCTGGAACATGTTTGCAAACCCCCAGGACTGAGCTGGATGCAGTATCGTAGACATGCATGATCCGTCTGAAAGGCAGTATAATGTGTCTGTAGAGGTACAGAACCAATATAGCCCTGAATTTAAATGCAGTGACTACACAGGAAAGCATGGTAAAGCCATGAAAATTGTTTATTTATTCAGGGATGCTTTATTTTGAGGAGTTTTATTGGTGAATCTTGTATTTCAATTTCTGAAAATACGTTTTGAAAATACTTTAGTTGCTGGGACCATGTTAATTTTACAGATTTATAGTTTCATGTTTTCTAGTTATTTTAAAAATATTTTGCTCTTCATATATGTTTTATCATGGTGTTTTCACAGTACACAAATTTACTGGCTCTGTAATGAAGGCTGTCTCACTTTTAAAAAAGCAAACACAACAACAGCAAAAAAACCCTCTTGAAGCAGTCCGGGGCTCTGCAGTACAGACCTTATAGCACCTGAATACCTACCTGTTCATACATAATAGCAAGAGTTTGGCAAGCTGTATTATTATATTACACATTGTTAATGATGTATTATAAGGGAAACTAAACCTTAAGAGTACTTGAACTTTAAAGAATAATGCCTTCAGTAGCTGTATTTTTAATTGCCAAATCAGACAACATGATTAGCTTTTGTAGAAGTTTGGTTAACAATTTCTACACTGAAGTTTAAGAAAAGTGTCGTCTTGGGTTAGGCGATGTACTTGGTTACAAATTTTTATCCTGTGTCATTTTCCAGTACGTTTTGTGGCACGTATGTTTGGCATACATCAAGGACAGACAGAGAAAGAGCTTAACTTTAGTCTGATTTAGAGATGTGTTCACTCTAGTTTTATGCTGAACAGTAACTAAATACAAATGCTTCTGAGAAGGAAGTTTAGTCATCTGAGATGATCCACCTGACCCCACCCATGCTATTTTATTGTCTTTTTAATAATCACTTCAGAATTAAACATAAATGTTTTGACAAAAATGCCAAACAAGTATATTTGAAAATATCTAAGACTGATTTAATCTTAAAAAAAAAATCCAAACAAACATGAAACCAGCAACCAACTTTCAGTCCCTCTGCTGGGAAGATGAGAATTGAATTTGGAAGTTATTGGCAGAGTACCATACTACTGCTACTACTAATAATAATTAATACCACTTGTTAATTGTGGGAAGACATTTTTATGCTGAGAGGAAACATCTAACTTTGCTATGATGAGGCTATATTTTTAGCATCTCATTGCAGTTTATTCTTACTTTTATATAGTTTATGCTTCTAATGAATTCTAAATTCAAACTTCATAGGTTATTTTATTATTTACTACTGTTTATTAATTACTATTCATTACTTATGATTTATCTTTTGGATCCTATTATATGTTAACAAAGTGAAGTCCTGCAGATGTAGTAGTTTATCCATTCAGAATTTGCTTCATTAGATTGCAATGTTTACTACTCACACAACTCCAGAAGCAGTCTGTGATGTGCAGATATGACTTCTTCCTGAAAATAAACAATGTGAAAG
>NW_009716243.1:0-20398 GCF_000703405.1 Apaloderma vittatum
GATTATAATATAATCTAAACATTTTTATATCTATAATAATATTTTTATTTCTAATCAGTTATTCACAAGTTACAATTATTTCTAAAATACTGCCTATATATTTGTTTCTGCGTGGCTGTCTACACAATTTTGTTATACAGATATCAAAAGAAGGAAACTAAACTGCATGCATAAATTTGTTTTAAGGATAATGAAGAATTTATAGAGACATATTCAAAAATAAAAGAAATTACACAATTAAAATTACTATGTAACTTTAATTTGGCTCTCTATATATGCATTAAGATATATAAAATTTTATATTTTTGCACTTGTTGCAGCTTCATTATAGCTTTCTCATTCACTCTACAGAGTGGACAGTATTAATTTAACAAAAACCTTTTTTTACTTTGTTTTAGCTCTGCTGTGCAATATGTAGACAATTGTCTTATCACAAAACTGTATACTACATAAATTCTTCATAACACTTTTTCCTAACTAGGATCATTTATACCTAAACTGAGCTCTTCAAGGCCATGGTAAAATTCATTTTAGTAACAACCCTACTATATTGTGGAAAACCTTGATTTTTTATGTTTGTTAATTACAATTTCTGATATTATTTTAATGTAGTATTTATAGATTGACAAAAATTCATAATGATAAAGAAGTTTAGGATTATGTAAAAAGCTTGGCTTCTGCTTAATGTTTTTTTCCCCACCACAGCAGAGAGAGAAGATACAGAGTTTTACTCAGCCATTTCTAGCCGCGTTGTTGACTGCTGAAGGTGCTTGAGAGAATGTCACTCATCTAAATTAAGCCTTGGTGAACCCACATGTCATCAGGTCCCGTCAAAAAATAGGTCTTATTTTAATTCTGAAGTAATGAAAGGTACGTATCACATCACAAGACATCTGAATTATTCCAGCTGACTACAGTGAGAATTAAGCAGCTAACAATCCATACCACTCAAATGGAGTTAAAACCTCCCAAGTTAGAAAAAAAAAAAAAGAGTTTATTTGCTTATATTTCACTCAGGCTTCTGTTTCAAATTCATGGGTGTACTTGAAATGGATGGATGGGAGGTCTTCCTTTGACTCCCAGATATGATTAAAACTATCAAAGCTAGTGTATGGCTTTAACTACAAGACCTACTGTTACAGGCACTCACCTGAAAAACTTACATCTTTAATATTAACCTTATGCAGCACTATATATATGAAAGCAGCATTAACTACATTTTCAAGTGGTAACTGCAGCAAATTTATCAGTTTCTGACTTCCTGTTATTCTCAGTTTCAGTTTCAAGCCCAGCAACAGGAATTCCACCTCCGGTGACTCATAGCCTCTCCCCAAGACCTGAGTCAGTACGCACAGAAGTGCCCACTTGATTTCAGCCATGAAGTGTGTGCTAAGTACAGAGGATGATCAAGAGCAGAAAACAGAAAAAGAGAAGGAAAATGGAATAATAAGAAAAAGAGAAAAGGAAGAAGAGGAAGCAGATTGTGAGGATAAAACAGAAAAGAAAATCTTCAAGACGCCTTTTTTAACAGTGCATGCTTGCATAGCAGTCTGTTTACGTTGTGTTTGGTGGAATGAGCATAGCACTTACGACTAATTTCCTGAACTGCAGTTTGATGCTCATTTGTTGCATAACCTGGAAAACGTAGTCTTTCACGAAGTCATACATAGTTTTACAATATACAGTAGCATTCCATCCAGTCACCTGCAGCATATGCTGTCCTGTCACACAGTGGAAGATGTACTGCATGCCCAAGAGTAAAGGTTGCCATAGCTACTGCTACTTCAGAAGGCTTGATTTTTTATGACTAACATTTTATGTTTAAAAAAAGTATTATGAAAAAATATAAAAGACCAAAAAGACATATCTAGACACGGCACTATGCAAACACAGTAAAAAGATGGCCCCCTTTTTTTTTCTCTAAATCATTTACAGTCATACCATATAAAAGAAGAAATAACTTAACTGGATTGCTTTTCCATACAACTAGGAAAAGTGATCCTTAATGCTTTAGAAAGGCACCATTTCTAAAAGTATGATGGAACACAGGGTAAAGTCCATTTTTAAAAAAAAAATGCACAAAAAAAAGAAAAAATATCACACTTAAAATAGTTGTTACTTTGTGATCTGCTTGAGTAGCAATTTGCTACACACACAAGCATATTTGACTGTTTTGGGGTTTTTATGCCATGGAGAGATTTTACAAATTTAGGAAAGTCTTGCTTAATTAAAAGCCACAAAGTCATGACTGAAATAAATCTAAAGGACAAAAACAGAAAAATGAGTAAAATTCTTTTTCTACAACTATGTTGCTTTCGCTCAGTGGAACAGGAGTATTTTCTTCTAATTTGGGCACAACGACCCAGCTGTATTCACACAAGTCACAGGGATTTCTTCATGCTGAAACTGCCAACTTCAGAACCTCTATTACTTTTTAAATATGCATGTAAAAGCTTGCTACTCACTGCAGCAGTGAGGTACATTACTCTGCCCGAGGACGTGACCCTAATTTACCTTCGACTCTTCTGTCAATTCACATTTCTTCCTCTTAATGATATTGATAGGGCACAGACAGTCAGTAAAGAGAGGTTTTAGAATCTGGGAGTTCAATTCCCAGCTGAAGTTCAGTGAGAGAATAGATGTCCAGTGAAATCAATTGAACTACGCCATTTCTGCATCGGTTGAAATCTGGCAGCTGGAGAGAACCTAAACCCACTTTTTTGGTTAGGACTGTTACTAGACATGCTGTATTTGCTCTTTTTCCTTGCTGAAGCTATCCTTCTCCCTACCTGCTGAAGATGTGTCCTGCAGAACAATGAGTAAGGGCTGTGCAGAAGCATCTCTCAGTTTTCAGGATTTTTCTCTAAGTATGAAGGGAAAGGTCAAGACCTTTCTTCTCTTCCTCCTTGTCTGCAGTGAGCTTTCCAAACTAACATCAAATGGATTATCTAGCTTTAAGAAGAGTCTGTCTACCGTAAGCGGCTGCACTATTTATAACATCTAAAGTGATTTTAAGCCAATGTAGTTACAGTTATTTAAAGCAAAACAAAAAAGGCTTTGCTTAAACAAGAATGTGTTCCAGAAACACTGTGGTTCTATGAAAATGGTTTTAAAATAATTTTTGAATTATTAAAAAAAACACCTAAAATCCAAAAGCAGTTTGCAGCAAATATTCTAAGGTTACTTATTATTTAATGGAGATACAGCAAAAAAACCCCCGACCAAATCCTAGAAACATATTAGAATATGGTGGCTGCTAGACATCTGCAATTAAACCACTGCTGAACAAGCATGTATCAGAGGGGCACTCAAACAATGTCAGAGAGGCCCTCAAAAAATATTAACATTTTAAGGTGAAAACTTTATCACCTGAGGTAAATATTTTGTAAAATGTGGTAAGTGCATTTTGGCCCACCTATGTTTATCTGGTGGTAAAGCCGTCTTCAGTAGGAGGCTCTCTAAAGCAGGTAAGACTGCTTGTTGGACTTCATAGGAATGTCTACCAGAGCTATCTAACATCAGAGTTAAAGGGCTGAAAGGTCTGCTACATTTCTGAATATAAAATAATTAATCTGAAAGTGCACTAAGCTTTTAAAAAATGTTTATATTAGTTACTTTCTAAGCTGGAGGGCCTTGACACTATGTCATTCACAGGAGTGTTTCCTTTCTCATTCTGTGATTTTAGATTTTGGGGACAATGCCCCAAAACACAGATTCCGAGATAGGTTAAATAGAGGTGCAGTAAGGCTTATTTCTTCAGTAGTTTAAGACTTTCAGCATCTTGTATCTCAATGAATAGTAATGTTTACACATTTTTATTTCTGATCAGAATGATGCAGTATGTTAAAAGGGCAAAATGCTCAGCACCCTTCTAGCTTTACATTGATTAGCTCTAATAAATGCTAACCTTGTAAATGTTCCTGACACCAATAGCAAATAAGAATGCTAAGGGCCAACTTCAACTCCCACTTTTGACTTAGGGTGGAGGTAAAGAGTATAAAGCAAAGTTGATTTTGACCTCTATTTTTCTGCACAATTTCAACAGCACCCTTACTGGGTAACACTCACTAACCTCCAGGAAAAAAATTACTCTGAAAAAATGGGTGTAGTGGTTGGACCCTGGCTGGAGGTCAGCTGCCTACTACAGCCACTCTATCATTCCACCTTCTGAGCTAAACAAAGGAGGGGAAATACAACAAAAGACAGGGAGATCACTCAGCAATTGCCGTCATGGGTAAAAGAGACTCAGCTTGGGGAAATTAATTAAATTTATTAACAATCAAATTAGAGAAGAGGAATGAGAAATAAACCCAAATCTTAAAAATAACACCTTCTCCTCAACCCTCCCATCTTCCTGGGCCTTATTCCCAATTTCTCTACCACCTCCCACCACGTGGTGCAGGAGGACAGGGAATGGGGGTTGTGTTCAGCTCATTAGATGTCTCTGCCACTCCTTCCTCAGGAGGAGGACTCCTCCCTCTTCCCTCAGTCCATCATGAGGTCCCTCTCACAGGATAACGTTCTTCACAAACTTTCTTCAACATTAATCCTTCCCCTGAGAGGCAGTTCTTCACAAAAAGCCCCAACATGAGTCCTTTCCAAGGGGTGCAGTCCTTCAGGAACAGACAGCTCCAGTGTGAATCCCCCATGGGGTCACAAGTCCCACCTCACCAGCAAACCTGCTTCGGCATGGGTTCGTATCTCCATGGATCCACAGGTCCTGCCAGGAGCCTGTTCCATCACGGGCTACCCACAGAGTCACAGCCTCCTTCAGGCATCCACCTGCTCCAGTGTGGGGTCCTCCATGGGCTGTATGTGAACATCTACACACCTGTCACCTCCATGGGCTGCAGGGTAATCTTTGCTCCACATCCTCTCCTCCCTTCTTCACTGACCTCGGTGTCTTCATATATTCTCAATCCTCTCTCTCTCACTCCCCCCTCTCCCCGTCTCAGTTGTGCAGTAGGTGCAGTAGGTTTTTTTCCCTGCTTCTTGAATAGGCACTACCACCATTGCTGATAGGCTCAGCCTTGCCCAGCAGTGGGTCCATCTTCGGAGCCAGCTGGCATCAGCCAGACCTACTGGAAGCTTCTAGCAGCTTCTCGCAGAAGCTGCCACTATAGCCCTCCTGCTACCAAAACCCGGCCAAGCAAACCCGATACAATGGGCCATAGAAATAAATATATATATATATACATAAACCCCAAAACTTTATCACTGAAAACTTTAACATAAATAAGAATAGACAGGTTTATTTCTGAGGGTGTCAATCTGAATAGTAGTATTTAGTACTTTCGTCCTCAATGTGCATTCAAAAATGTGTCATTTTAGGAGAAAAAACAATATGTTATCATAATAGTAAAGAGATGCATTTCAAAGATACTTATAATAGCTGAACAAGACTGCTATTCTTCTGCATATTCATATATTGATATCTTCTACCTAATGCTTTGGCTTGAATTTATAATTTTAAGAACAATTCTTGTCAGTGTCAATGTAAAATGAAGAACAGTATTATTAAAAAGAGGCAGTTACTGGCTAAGTCAAACTGTTTCTTAATAAAATCAGTGTGTATGTAAATTTCAGTGCAGGCTTGATTTATTAGAAATACACTTACTATCTGGCCAATATGGCAACAAGTGGGAAAAATGTCCTACACCTATATGCTCCTGGCAAATAGAGAAGCTCACATACCACATACTTACATAGGTCTATGTACCATACATTACCGAGAAAGGGCACTACTTAATAAAAAGTACAATATTGCATTTTTTCAATGAAATGCCCATGCAAAAACTGAATACATTACAGTGAGTGCTTGACACCTATTTTCAAGATGAGCATGAGTTTCATACTGTTTCAGACAAAGATCAAGACCACGCAGCTTACCTTCAGAGACTTATGTTAGTTGAAACACGCTCTAAGGACCATAACACTCTCCCCAATTCCATGATTATTTTTTAAGGGAAGGAGATGCTGAAAAATCATTATCCTGAATGACCATTTGGCATTTGCTACTCACATCAGTGCAAAATACCTGTTGATAAAAATTAAAGACCATAAAAGTGATTTTAAGCTTTACTATATAGGAATATACAGCACAGAAAGTGACTGATAGATTACAGCTGGAAGAAGACAGAAGACAACTATGTCCAGATACCTCATGGGTATACTGAGATGGCAATTCAACACTTCTGGTCTTTAATTTTGTCCTTACTTCAGTTACCCTTGGGACTTGCAGTGTGACTATCCAGTTTCACCTAGTTCTAGAGAGAATATCTGCATTACAAAGCCCTATTAGATTGTCTAGCCTAATGCTACTGTAAGGTGCTATGCGAGGCACCAAGTCTTACCCTGAATATCCTACTGCAGCATTAAGATCTTAGCTGCTTTTAAAGCCGGTAAGAACACACCAACATAAGGAAATTAGGATATTCAGGATATTACCAGCACAAACATGAACAAAGCACTCAAAGCAAAACCCACTTCTTCAGGACCCAGAAGCTAACCCAGACACATAGCATCATGTAGCAGGTATAAAGAGTTTCAGTCTTAATTAGCTGTGAAAGACCTGAAAAGGAGGTACCACCAACAAAGTAGCTCTCTGTCCACATGCAGCTAATCACTACAAAAAATGTGCCAGTTCATACCTGTCATTACTGCCAGCAAGTCTGCATTTAGTGCATGAAACATGCATTTTTATGCTATATGCACTACTGTGGTATTTTCCATTAGAAATGCCAAAGAATATAACTTAGGTAAACTGAGAAAGAGATTTTGGCCATGGTCCGTTTCCCCATTGAAGGAAAAATCCCACCCTATAGCAAAATGGGGCCGCAGTTGGCACTTACTGCCAGGAGCAAGGAGGATGCTGGTCAGAGTCTAGCAGGAGCCCAGGCAAATTGATGTCCTCCACACTTAAACCCAGAGTCAGCCTCAAAGATGCTGAGCTTCCACGTGGTCAGCCATTTGAAATACAGGGTAATGTGCCCTGCCCTTGCAGAAGGACCTTATAGTTACACTGGTGTGATTTATCTCTCAAGGATGTCTTGCTCAGGTTGAAAAAAAGGATATCTGAGGTCATCAGCTCCTCCCTGAAGGACTAATGACCAAGTAACTCCTAAGTTACTCTTCCTTAATGGAAATACTCTTCCATGTGGAAATACGCCATGCACTATATTAGCCAGGAGAAAGTGAAGCCAGTGATGGAAATTCAAATACAGTTATCTTACAAAATTATGTACCAGGTACATGTTTTGATGCTTGTTTTACAAGCATCAAAAAATTAACAGAATAAAAATACAGTTCTTAATCATGTAATACATACCATCAAAGCTGCACATAGAGCACAATAGCAGATGCTATTAACACACTTTTAAAATTTCCCATGTAAATGTTCAAATTTTCTTTTATTCTGGAGTAACACTACCAAGAGACAGTACACTAGAGGAAAAATGAGCACTTCTAAAGATACATAGCATGAAAGCAGGAGGAGAAAAAGCACTGCTTACTAGTCCCCAGTACTTTTCAGGAGATATGTATTTTAATTTTTCCTTGAAATGAAGCAGATGTAAGCTCTCTCCTAAAGACAGCTCCAAAAGTAATATAATACTTTTCAAGGCTCCCTGTCTGCATAACATTAGCTACACACCACACTCTCCTCCAATATTCCATTTGCTAAACGTACTTGACAGACATGTTTTGGAACATTCAGTCTTTTCAAAAATCAAGTTAAAATAAGTTTGTTTCTGCTGATACTTTTCAGTCATCAGAAGAAACCTTGACGGAGTCTTTAATTATTTAGCATTGTGGCTCCATCATAAGATAACTTCTATGATCATGGTCTGTCATTGCCATGTTCAACTGGCACAAAGTGAGCTCCCTAAGGGAGGGCATTACTTATATTCAATTTCCAAGAGACTGATTTCTTAATGAGTTTTCAGTGCAACCTATTAATTACTATCAAATTCACTGATACAGTCCATCATCATGAAGGAAAAATAGAAGAGACAGGTCTTTCTGTCACTTGTTGAATGATTATTTTTAGAAGGTTTAAGACAGAAACCTACTTCTTAAGCTGCAAGTATTACAAAGGATCATCAGAGTTAGAGATGATTTATTGTTTCCGTTTGTTATGGATGATATGTGAATAATCAAATATAAGGTCAAGTTCTCACAGACTTCCTTTTTTTAAATCAGAGAGGAAGATAACTGGATGTCAAGAGCCATTCACTGTTCTGGGTCTGTCACAGATTTGTGGTTTCACAAAGTGCATATCCTTCTTGCAATACACTTATGAGGATTAAATGATTAAATGAAATAAATGTGAAAACTAATGCGGAGTTTAATTAGCAGACTGACATTCTTAACACAAGCTGTTCGCTTACATGCACTGTCTGTTTATCTGGAAGTGAACAAGTACAGTTGGGTAGTTTACCAGGGATTTTGACTAATACAGATGTAAGTAGCTGTGAGATAATCACACCTCCGCTTTTATCCTCATGTCTCTGCCTCACTCCTCTGGAAATAGATTTTATCATGCCCACAACATTTTTTAAATGGAAATTCTGCTAGTGTTATCCTGTCTGGTGTTAAGTCTATGCGGCATAACTGGAAAAACAATAAATGTGCAGGTGTTTATGTCATGACAATAGTATCAGAATGGAAAAGCTCAACATCTTAAAGTCAGGAATTAGTAATTCCCTTCCATCTCTTTCTCAACATATAATCTCTTAAAACTAAAGGCTGAAACATTAGTAGCAATATCTTTTTCTCTATTAAGGGTTTCACAAGTCTAGGAGGGTAAAAGCAATGTGCTAGCAATCTCTATGTCATGGATCTACTCTCCTTTTTACCTCTACAGATGAAGCTCTAAGAGCAGTAACTGTTCAAGAAGGATTTTTGCTGCCTGCACTTCAGTAGCAATGATACACCTTTGCCAAGCAAACTGTGCTTATTAGGGTTGATTTTTTTCTTCTTGCATATAAATGGATCTGAGTGAAGCTGTGTCCATAATCCTGAAGGAGCTTTGCATGATCAATTCTCCCAATAAAAGCATTAACAAAACAGCCTTTGATATTACTAAGGTAAAATGCACATCACATACAAATTATACTTGCACAGGAGAGCTGTCTTACAATTTGACCCAAATAAGTTGCCTATCTTTGAGATCCTGCCATGCAAGACACTGTAAGTGCAAAGTGCTATTGCCATCATAGAATCATAGAATTGTATCAGCTGGAAGAGATCTAGAAGATCATCAAGTCCAGCCTTTGTCCCAGCCCCATAAACCTACTACACGATTTTCCCCAACACAACATCCACCCATCTCTTAAACACCTCCAGGGACAGTGACTCAACCACTTCACTGGGCAGCGTGTTCCAATGCCTGACAACCCCTTCAGCATAGAAATTCTTCCTAATACCTAACTTGAACCTCCCCTGGCACAACTTAAGGCCCTTGTCCTGTCACTCACCACTAGAGGGAATAGGCCCATATGGCAAACAATTTTTTCAGTTAAATCTCATGGTCTTCTATGAGGCCATTTTGTCTACATGCTTTTCCCTCTTTTGAAAGCAGCTTGTACAAAACTGATTGCATGTGATTCCTAAAAGAACTTTTCATCCACAAACATTCATGGAAGCAGTGGAAATTATAGGCAATTTCTTAATGTAAAACAAAACATGGGTGAAGTTAGATTCAACAGCTGCTATGCTACAAATGTTCCTCTCAGAAAAAGATGAACAGCTGTTGAGTTCTGCTTTGTGGGGCCTATCTCCACTAGCATAATAAAAGAGCATAGGAACAGATACATAAAGTTAATACTTGAATGTATTTGACAGGCAGCGTACCAATATCTGGACATATTGAGGCATATTCAGTAAACTGACTTCCCTCTCAGTACCAATCCTCTCCTATGCTGCTGCAGATGTGTCCAAAACCTGTTTGAACCAATTGCTCTAAATCCACGGGGTTAATTGTAACCAGCTGGCTCAGAACACAGTAGGAATTTAAATAACTTGTGAGGAAGCCAAAATATTAGACTTCCTTTTTTCCCCCTCCTTTTCTTACTGTAGTTACTGGTAAAACCTGCTTTGCTCCACAGATGCCAGCAGGCCCTGGTGTCCTGTGGAATTAATTGTTCATGATGTTTTGCTGAAAAGGTAAATGTACCAATCCACTCATCTGGAGACCATTTAAAGTTCCACTAACACATGCATGCACCAGAGTGAGCTCAGTTTTCAGTCTTGTTTGTTCTTTTTCCCATGTTTTACCTTCCATCCGCAGCTGGAGTTCTGTTCCATTAGTTTTCCAAGCCCTCAGAGAATGGTTAAGGGAAGGGAGTAGAGAAAAATACATTTTTGTAACTGCACACTTCTATGGCTTCAGTCAGGTTTTTATTACAACACTAACATTTAAGACTCTTTCGAGGGTCTTGGTTAGCATTAAATAACAATATGGCACAATGAAAATTATATGGGAGTAAAATAACTTAAGCAAGAGATCTTAAAATGTTGACTCCTTGCCCTCCCCTCAGTCCCGGGACAGAAATCTTCTGTTATCAGATATAGTTAAACCAGATACGGGAACATCACATCTCACAGCCTTGTTTCTCAGTCATTTATAAGATTGCTTGTTCATTTGTCAAATCTGCTTCGGGAACAAGGTGTAACATCCCCATTTTGGTGACTGAAAAACTGCTAAAAATAATAGGAGATGTCTATGTTGAATCTTGGAAGCCTCAGGAAGAATTCTCCCATTTTCTGAATGAGTGTTATAAGGCCTGGTAAGAGAACTGGTACAATGAATTCACTATAAAAAGAGAGATGATCATCCCAAAATGACTATGAGATCAAATCTTCTTACTGCATGGAAGGCAGGAAGCATTGGCCACTTCAGACAGCTGAATATCAAGTTTCTTAACCCCAGTTTTTCAGAAGTATAAACAATGTGCTCAGCTACTAAATTGTCTAGTGGTCAGGATTCCACTGGTTATGTGTAGAAACGGAACTAAAGCTACTGAGAAATTTTAAAAGCCAGTAAAAGCATTGATGCATTCTGGCTTGGGGTAAGCTGAATAGGATTTTTCAAGATTTCATTTTTGGGATTTCAGAGAAAGATTTCAGCTAAATCTGATTTAAAATCCAGCTGTAAGGACAAATGGCCTGCAAAACATATCGTATTATCATTTGTACTGGAGAAAAGAATCTGCCTGTTTTTTTAAAAATTTCTCAAGCTAAGTGTGAAGCCTGACATTATTAAGTAAAAAATCATTGCATTTAGGATGCCAAAAACCATAAAAGATAATTTTAGCTACATTCTGAAGGAAAACTACATAACTGCATGGTAACATTGAAATGCAGTATCTTCACAAAACTTTAGTCAAGAAGTGATGTTATATAGGATATTATATATCCTCCAAGTTCAGGATCAGTGCATTACTAAGAGCAAGAAAGCAGGCAAGGAAGGGAAGAGACCTGCATGGTTGAGCAGGGAGCTTCTGAAAAAGCTCAAGTGGAAGAAGGACGTTTACAGTACATCAAAGAAATGACTGACCACTTGGGAAGACTACAACAATGCTCCCAGTGTATGCAGGGATGAAATGAGGAAAGCCAAGGCCTCCTTGGAATTACACCTGAAAAGGGATGACAAGATCAGTGTTTCTTCAAATATATGAGAGACAAAAGGAAAACTAGAGAAAACGTGGGCCCACTGTGGAATGTGGGAGGTGCTGTGGTGACAGAGAATACTGAGGAGGTAGAGTTACTGAATGTCTTCTTTGCTTCAGTCTTTACTGCTCAGGCCAGCCCTCAGGAGTCTCATGCTTAGGAGGTAACAAAGAAAGTCTGGAGGAAGGAAGACTTTCCCCCTTGGTTGAGGAAGATCAAGTTAGAGATCAATTAAGTAAGCTGGATATCCAAAAGTCCATGGGTCCTGATGGCATGCACTCACAAGTGCTGAGAGAGCTGGCAGAAGTCATTACTGGGCCACTATTATCTTTGAAGCATCCTGGAGAACAGGTGAGGTGCCTGAGGATGGGAGGAAAGCCAACATTACTCCAGTCTTCAAAAATAGCAAAGTGAAGATCCAGGAAACTACAGACCAGTTAGCCTCACCTCCATCCCTGGAAAGATAATGGAACAGCTCATTCTGGGCATCATCTCAAAGTATGGGGAGGAAAATAAGATTATCAGAAATAGTCAGCATGGATTCACCAAGAGGAAGTCATGTCTGACTAATCTGCTAGCTTTCCACTGTGGCATGACTAGGTGAATACATGAGGAGAGGGCAGTGAATGTGGTCTACCTAGACTTAGCAAGGCTTTCAACACCATTTCCCACAACATCTTCATAGGCAAGCTTAAGAAGTGTGGGTTGGATAAATGAACAGTGGGGTGGATTGAAAACTAGCTGAAAGATAGAGCTCAGAGAGTTGTGATTAGTGGCAGAGAGTCTAGTTGGAGGTCTGTAACAAGTGGTGTTCCCCAAGGGTCAGTACTGCGTCCAATCCTGTTCAATATATTCATCAGTAACCTGGATGAAGGGACAGAGTGTATATTCAGCAAGTTTGCTGACAAAACTGGGAGGGGTGGCTGACACACCAGAAGGCTGTGCTGCCATCCAGCATGACCTGGACTTACTGGAAAGTTGGGCAGAGAGAAACCTCATGAAATTCAACAGAGGCAAGTGTAGAGTCCTGTACCTAGGGAGGAATAACCCCATATATCAGTACAGGTTGGAGGCTGACCTGCTGGAAAGCAGCTCTGAGGAAAAAGACCCGGGAGTCCTGGTGGACAACACGATGACCATGAGACAGCAATGTGCCTCTTTAGCCAAGAAGGCCAATGGCATCCCAGAGTCCATCAAGAAGAGTGTATCAAGCAGGTCAAGAGAGGTCTTCCTCCCCTTCTACTCTGCCCTAGCGAGGCCTCATCTTGAGTGTCCAGTTCTGGACTCCTCAATTCAAGAAGGACAGGGAACTGCTGGAGAGGGTATAGAAAAGGCGTATGAAGATGATTAGAGGACTAGAACATCTCTCTGATGAGGAAAGGCTGAGGGACTTGGGTCTTAGTCTGAAGAAAAGAAGACTGAGGGGGGCTCTTAAACATGCTTATAAATAAAGGGTGGTGTCAGGAGGATGGGGCCAGTCTTTTTTCAGTGGTGCCCAGTGAGAGAACAAGAGCTAACAGGCACAGACTTGAACACAGGAAGTTCCATCCACACATGAGGAGAAGCTTCTTTACTTTGAGGGTGACAGAGCACTGGAACAGGCTGCCCAGAGAAGTGGTGGAGTCTCCATCTCTGGAGACATTCAAAACTCACCTGGATGCCATCCTGTGCAACCTGCTTTAGGCAAACCTGTTCTGGCGGGAAGGTTGGACTAGATGATCTCCAGAGGTCCCTTCCAGCCCCTAACATTCTGTGATTCTGTGTGATTCTGTAATTTCAAGATTCTCCCCTGGACTCAGATAGTGCTAAACCTATGCAGGAATAAAAATGGCTTGTAAGTTAACGAGCTGTTTTCCTGGATGTGCACCAAATGAAAAATAACAGAAGGCTGTCATTACTGGTTTTGACTGCCACGTGCCTAAGCACAAAGCTTAAAGGTAAAGAAAGTCAGACTGGCCCACAGAAATACTTAAAGTCAAGTGATAGGGAACTGTGGCTGACTCTCCTTCAGTGCGGAGGAAGCAAAAGTTACATGTTTCCACTCAAAAGTAGTGATGACTTGCTGCCCAAGACCAATGCAGGCTGCAACAACACAGACTGTGAAGAAGCAGAGGGGAATCCCAGCCTTTTTCCTTAATACCAGAACTTAATGCTCTTCCAGTGTAGCTACCATTTCAGGTCCAATTGGATTTACATTATAAAGCACTACATAACTATCATATTTCTATGAAATCCTAAATTTTTACTCAAATCTGACACTTAAAGAGATGGTGTGCTCCTGTAAGCAGTTCAGAAATGCAGCTTTTACCATCTGAAAAAGGGTTACAAGCATTTATCTCTTGAAAAGAGAAATACAGCAATTTAAAATTAATTGCTAAGAGGCCATGATAACATAATTTCTAGAAAGAAATGCAGACTGAAGAAAGGTTATAATAAGCAGATGAATCTCATATATACCAATGACTAGGTGAGATACTTATTTTAGGTAACACAAAGGTAAGCATAAGCAGAATGACTCATTAAGAACGCGTGACTGCAGACCTATATGCATCTCAGCTTGAAGCTGTTGCCTGCTTAACGTAGCAGGTAACAAGAAAACTTGATAGTTTGTAGTAAGATACAATAAATTCCGTATCACTTTCTCCACATCACATTTTTATTTTGCTTAATAAAACTTAAAGTGTCTCAAAAATGCACTTTGTTTTAGTCTATGCAAAAAAAATAAATAAATCATTACATAAGAAATTATGGATCCTCTGGTATAACTTCAAAGTATGGTAAGCAATGTTACCAGTTAAGAGAGCAGCTATGACAAAAGCTTCCATATTCTAGAGCATAGAAATCTATTCTGGCATATTCAAAATGTTTTAAATGTGTTCCTCTTTGTCCTCAATTCAAAATAAACATTTAGTCAAGTCCTTAGAGATGACAGAAAGTCTGGATCTCAGGGAAGCCTCAAAAAGAGTGCACGCAAAGATGGTGCTAGGGTGCTATGTATCTGTAAACTTCACACTATTGCAATAAAAGTGAGTACTTTTGCCTTGCTTTTTGAGTATGATTCGTGTTTGAATAAAATGCCTGTGGAAAAGAGCACGCTTTCATAGACTCTTGAAAAAAAATTACAAAACTTAAAAATTCTGTATAAAAAGCCCAAAATGTTCTTCTGTTGTTCACAGGAGCTATGAGGAAGCTCGGGATGGGCACATTTAGATGTTTAAGTAATTAAAATTACTTACCTAACAGATACTCCTTACTGCATACATTCTGGTGGTTTCACAGCATCACTACACTACACTACGTAATGTGGAATTTCATCAGTACTTCTGCCTATGGTTTTCTTTGCAGAAAGTTGGAAGACGTTCACTGTGGAGGCACAGTGGAAGCTATCCAAGTATCAGTTGAAATCAGATTCCAAGATGTATGACTGACATCCCATTAATTTTCCAAGTGGGGAAATGAAAGAAGACAGATGATTTGGTTTGCTCTTGGAAATGAAAGTCAGCAGGATGCCATTAGTATTAAGTCTTAAACGAAAGTTTTTTCATTAGTTGGGTTTCGTTGTTACATATCTGCATAAAGCAACAGAGATAGGTAGCTTGTGACATACAACCAGTTTTCAGATTACTGAAATTTGAGTACCTTAAATGATCCTATACACTACATTCCTTAAAAATACACAAGCTCCAACAAACAAATTTCCAAATATTGCAGTACAGTTGACCTAAGTACAGAGACACTGATGGCAATGATACAAAATGACTTTGTCACTTCCACTGGTAAAATCAAAACCAGCATGAAAAACAAATGGGCTAGTGAGTCTTTTTTCAGTCTCTGTTCTTACTTACCCCCAAAAAAGTTAACTGTGTGAAGATAAGTGCAGAAATAATAAGATAATAATATGGCAGTGACTGAAAAACATCTACATGACATTGTATTTTAGCAGCTATTATGCTGCAAGAAAGCACAGCTGACAGAAGCATTATTTAGTTATCTGCGTATGTTCAAAAACAAATCAGCAGTGAGGAAAATAACATATAGGTAAAATATTAAGTCACAGAAGTGCTGTGTTCACTACTTTACTAGCTGACTTAAACTCAAAGCTGTCCACACACAGATGAATAAAATGTTCAAAGTTTTGCTCAGTTTCTAGTCAGGCAAGGTCTTACTGAAGCCAATGGTTTTATTTCTTGTGTAAAGACTGAATAAAGGCATCAAGATTTACTCAAAAAAGAGAAATTAAACCATTTAATTAGTACTTTAACCCAAAGGACTGCATTGAGAAGTACCATTTATGCATTAATATTTCTAGGTATCATTTTCATCACTCTTGTATTCAATAGAACTAGTAGACTTGCTGAATGAAGCTAGTTTGATTGTCTGATAACCATTTTGAAATGTTCTTGATAGCAGCAAACCAAACATAGTAAAAAGGCATTAGCTTTACCCACGCTCCACCCTTTGCTAGGTAGAAAAACTTGACTCAAAAAAAAGTATTATTGTGTCCTTAAGTGTTATAATATAAGAGCTTCCTCTAGCCCATTCTTTTCTGGAAGGCTTTATAATCAAAGCAACTCATAGCATACCAGACCATACCCCATGTCACATATCTGTAGTCCAGTTTGAGAGCTTAGCCCCTAGAAAAGGCGAAAGCACATATGAAATACAGCTCCCAGCAGAGGAGAATTTCCTAATGGAAATTATGCGGTTTTAAAATTTATAAAAGTTGTTAAAATTTTACTTAGAGCTGACAATTCTCGTGAAAGTGAAGTTTACCTGAAAGTTTAATTTTTTATGACAAATAAAAAAGCAGCATTATTGAAAACATTTTAAAGTAAGTGTTACTGAAAACATTTTAACCTTGCTTGTTTACTCCCATGTACAAGCTCCACTGAAGATGGGTTTTGCACAGTCAGTGAATTCATTTCCAGCAAACATCACTGACCCTGCACTATGAAAAATAAAACCCATAACCCCGCCAAACCCCCAAAGCTACAAGGTCTATCCAAATTTTTTTTAAAAAAAGGGAAAAAGAATGCAGTTGTTTGTGTTTTGAAAAGGAGACATATCAAGCTCCAGGTCATTATGCATTCTTATCAAGTACAGAATACCAACCACCATCACAGTAGAAAGCAGGGGACTATATTAGTGTGAAGGTCTCCTTCTCCTAACTTCTCCTTCGGTTATGTCCTGGGTTTAGCTAAAACCCAGTCCTATTCAGTGATTTTTACTTTTCAGTTTAGTCTCTTCTAAAAGGCTATATTTTCTGAAGTTAATAGCATTTTTTTGCAGACAGTGTGTGCTACTGGCAGTGATTACACCTGATGTTTACAGTTACTGCCTGAGATTGGGATGCAGAAAGGCTCTTGCTGATACTTATTCCTATAGCGACCAAGGCTATAGCGACTGCTGGCTCTTGTGTGCCACGCTGGGGGTGCCGGGTAGTAAAAGGAGTCACAAGGAAGTAAAAGTTTGCACCTCCGAGGGGTGATAGACAGGACAGGTGACCAACGAGACTATTCCATCCCATATACGTCACATTTAGTATAAATTGAGTGATCAGGAGAGTTTCATCTCTCCTTTTCTTCTTTGCCCTTTTCTGCAATGGCCGGTGTCCAGGGAGGACTTCATCTGACCTCCTGCTTTTGATTCGGATCCTGAGTTCCCGAATCCAGCTCCTGTATCCAGCTCCCGCCACCGCTGAGCCTGGGGCTTCCCCAGTGCCTCCTGCTCTGCAGCATCAGTGGGGATTGATATCGGGGGAGGGAGTCGGGTTTGATAGCGGGCTACTATCTATATTTCTATTATTGCTTCATTAAAGCTGTTCTAGTTATTTTTCTTCTCTAACCCAAAAGTCTCTCTGCTTCATTCCTTTTTCCTTCCCATTTTGGGGGGGAAGAGGGGGTTAGAGAGCGTCTGTCCGTGTTAGAGGCCGGCCCAGCCCTAACCCATGACAAGTTAGGATTTTAATTAAGATGAAAATCAACTCAGAATCCAAGCAAATGAGAAGGGGAAGATCCTCTTGGGGTGCTGATTCATACACAAGCTACAAATTAAGTAGAAGAGTAGAAGGGTAAGACGTTGTCACTATATAGAATTCATCACAGGGATTAACCTAAGATCCATGCAGTTCCTGCCATAAAATATAATTTCAAAATGAAACTGTACTGAGAAATCTAGAAGGGAGATTGACCAGTGGGAATAATCTTTTCAGGAAATTAGCACGCAAGAGCTTAGGAAGACTACAAAAGTCATTGTTATTTTAAATTCCATATATCTCTTCTGATAGGTGGAAAAGTGTTCTGCGTATACACACAATAGGGTTCACAGACAAATAAAAACATTAGGCTTTCTATCTTCTTAAGCCTAGAAAGCATGTAAAATTATTCCAAAGATGTGCACTTTGCTGTGTTCCCTAAAATCTATGCTTTAATTTTAATACAAATCCTATAAACCATTTGGAGTTCACTTTTCCTGGTGTCTTTGCATTTTAATAGAAGTTCACAGAGGAAACCAAAAATGTAGTGGCATCTTTAAAATGCCAGTTTTCCAGGATTTTGCTTTCATCTAGCCACAAAGATTTCCAAGTTTATGTTTCCTTTTTCAGGAATAAGCATCAATTTTTGAAGGATAGCTTTGCATATACTTTACTAAAAGTTCAGAAATACTGATTAGTATTTCTGCCAATTTCCATCTGCTTCACAATGTCCTGGATCACTATTTCCTAAAAAAAAAAAAAAAAAAAAGACTAAAAACCTATGAAGATCATATGTAAAGAAAAGGTCTCAAGATTAGTGATGTAATCGTAAGACATCAAACTTAGAAGGCAGTTGAATCAACTTTATATATTTTGATAAGATCATCAGATTGGAAATGAATTTTTCCAGTACTCTTAGGCACATATCAGAATTTTACAATTTCCTATTCACTGGCACAGATAATCTCCAGGAAGCTCCTGCTAAACACACGCTTATTCCAGAAGCTGCAGCAGTTAAATAACAAGCTAAGACAGCTGGGTTCAATTTAGGTTGCATGCAGATTATTCATTCACTCAAAAAGATAACCACTGAGGCTGGTGAAAGCCAGCACTGTTGCTACTACTGAACTCCGTTGCTATGTTCAGCCTTTTCTATTTAGGACATTAAGGAAATACATCCAGAAGGGTACTATTTTCCAGGAGGCAAAAAAAAAGGACACAAATTTCATTTCTAAATAATCACAATTTTCTCAAAAAAAAATTACTATTCTAAACCCCTGAGATTAATGCAAACTAAAGAGATTAAAAGCACAGAAACTTTCAACTTTCTTGAGAATATTTCTTGAGAATATTTGAGAAGTTTTCAACTTTCTTGAGAATATTTTGCATGCATATATTGTACTTGGTAACTGATTTGCCATTTTCTGCCTACAGTCCTTGCACACAGGGGAAAGACTTTGCGAAAGGACTATTGTTACAGAAAACATTTTTGTTTTTTTTTCTATTTAGCCCATTAATTCATTACAATAGTGAATAGCAGGGTTACTTGAGGGCGGATGTAGCATCTTAATCTATGTACTTTCATCCTCCATCTCTCTCACTTTCAATTTCTATCTGTCAGATCCATCAATATCTATCTATCAATATCAGATCTATCAATGCCTATCTGTCAATTTCTTTCCTGTGAGATGTTTCTAATTGATTATACATTGACTTGCACAAGGGCACTAAAAGATTATCTGCCATATTTTCCACAGGATATTTAGGAAAAAAAAATATTCAAAGTACAAATCCTAAGCTTTGATATTGTTTCATTTAAGCTTAAAATAAAATCTCTATCCAGTTTTTAGTACGAAGTAATCAAGTAATCACTTGCCAGTTTCTGATTTTAGTGATTTTTTTTTGTTTTTCCAATGAATACAGTCAATGGGATACTAGATTCTGCTGAAATACTTATGTATTCATCGTTTACTTCAAGCATTTCCCATATATCTTAACACATAACTTCACTCGATGTTTTAATTTATCAATAATTCATTTTAGGGAGTAGGCCTCATCCTATCAAAGATAACTTCTCAGAAACTCTTGACAAGGCAGAGGGGAAAACGAATAATACTACTGCAAGAGTATCCATCTGCTTTATTGCACTTTGATATATTTATTTGTAGAAAACATTCATCACTTTTGGAATGACTGCCTAAAACTATTCCACAGCTAAAGCACTAGTTCAACAAAAAAATTGGGCACTTGTACCCTAATACATTTTTGACTGAAACCTGAATCACACTGTGTAAAATTTCTTTGCATGATCTGAACCTACGCGATGGCATCCCTTCCCATATGGACAGAACGTTTTGTGACAAGCTAAGCTGGTTATCTAAGAGTTTTCACATCTTTGTTATTTACTCATCTTCTATTTCTTCATGTAATCAAGATAATTGCTTTTTGGAATATCTCATCTATAAACCATGTATCTCCATGCTTACAGACTGATGACTTCACAGCATATTCAAAGCATCAGTTAATGCCTCAATAACTTAAGGATTGGAGTGTCATAAGTCCATCTGTGACAAGTTAGAATATCACTTCAGTGGAAGTGTGACTGACGAAGTTTCTGTTTATTCACAAATGGAAACAAATAATCTTTCTAGTATTAACTGGTTTCTGAGTCCGAATCTGAAAATCAGTAAAATTACAGTATGATCATGATTTTTTTACTGTAAGGTTGTGTCCTGGGTTTAGCTAAAACCCAGT